>NW_027103883.1:0-3312 GCF_902728285.1 Clytia hemisphaerica
TTGCGTGATGGCGTGACCGGGGGGTTTTTCAAGCGTGATGGCGCGATTCCGAATTTTTCTGGCTTGATTGCGTGATTGGAAGTTAGAACGTGATCACGATTTGACAAATTTGGAGCGTGATGCGTGATTAAACGAAATTTTGGCTCTGTATGTATTGCCGATAATTTGCGTGATAACTTCGATTTGGTCATTTTCGTGATGAGTGATTGAACTTGAATTTAGCGTGATCGCCTGATTGGGTCTGATTAGGGTCTCTTCAAAGTTAATGAAGTTTACTTTCGATAAAGCAAAAATGAAGCAAGTCTTTTCAACAGTGAGAAATCGCCCTGCAACAAAACGTTCTCATTTGTCAATTGCTAGAATCCGGAAACTTTTCTCTTTCGGGCGGTATTGAAGAGTTGATATTCGACTTTTGTCCTACCTTGAACTCGAGAAAAGACTTTCGAACACTCAGTCCCCAGACAATATCTAACCGACCCGCAGTTTAAAAAACACACAAAGCACAATAGAATGTTTCGAGACATTTATTTTTTCGATTTTTTTGGATTTTTTTTCGGGTTTTTTTGGACCCACGGGATTTCTTTCTTGGACCCACGGGTTTTTTTTTTGGACCCACGGGGTTTTTTTTTTGGACCCACGGGTTTTTTTTTCGGACCCACGGGTTTTTTTTTTTGGACCCACGGGTTTTTTTTTTGGACCCACGGGTTTTTTTTTCGGACCCACGGGGGCACGAACCCACGAGGGCACGGGACCCACGTAAGGTAAATAATCACACTCGTGAAAATCCCGTTTGACCAATCAAATTGTAAACTTTTATCGCGCTCGACCAATCAAATTCCAGACACGTGACCATAATATTTTGATTTGCGTACTATTGGATTATCCCTTTATTAATATTCAATGTTTATAATCCGTATTTACATCCAAATCTCTCTGCTGCTTCCTTTTTCATTTATTATTTAGAC
This sequence comes from Clytia hemisphaerica, assembly GCF_902728285.1. Lineage (NCBI taxonomy): Eukaryota > Metazoa > Cnidaria > Hydrozoa > Leptothecata > Clytiidae > Clytia > Clytia hemisphaerica. The sequence continues at coordinate 966 of NW_027103883.1, forward strand.
AAAAAAGAAATTTTTATATGAAAACTGAATTGAACTTTTAATATCGCGCGCCGCACCTAAAGTAAATTCACAAAAATTTAATAAAGCGCCAATTGAGAAAATTTGAGGTACCATATTATTAAAGTTAAAATAGATGCTGAAAAATGTATCCAATTTAAAAGTTAATTTGTGCTTAAAGAATTTGGGCTACTGTTGGGTATCTAGGGGGTATGCCCCACGTGGCAAGATTTCAAATACGATAACATGCTAGATAGTATATAGAATGATGTAGAGAAAATGATCTCCAGTACGCCTTGGGGCCACCGCAACCAAAAAAGCGCTGCGAATTCTTCAATCTTGAATAATGCAGATATTTGATAGGGAGAGGTGGGCTAAAAGATAAACGAAGCAAAATTTTCACATTCATTAATTTAGAGATACCACGACCCGTCGAGGGGAAGTAAAATTTAGAACGTCTCTAAAAAACTGGCAGAGAGACCAGCTAGTATCAGAGACACAATATATAAAGGCAAGAACAGGGAGGATAGCAAAGCCAAAAGTCCGTCATCCGGATATAAGGCCGTGAACATGTCTAGATCATCTATCGCGGACGGCTCCGTGTATATATGGTGTATGTTACCACAAGGTAACTAATTTAACAAAGTATCGCTCGAGAAATTTGATGTAAACAACCTCTATACGTGCAACGCTCGCGCCTATCACCGCGTGCGTGTGCGAAGAAAACAAATTCTTATCAGGGTGTATTTGTAAAATACTCTCTTTTCTATAGTATATTTATTTGATAACTTTATTTACAGTGATTGATAGAGTTAAGGAATAAGAAGAAGTAAGGACAAGAATTTTTGTTTCATCGTTAGAAAATAATTTCAATTACAATTTTAAAAGCTGTTGTTGGGAAATATTTTGTCGCATATTTGCGAATCTTGTTTTTTTTTATTATTGCTGCTTTAGACTTTTCATTTGTGCGTGTAAACTGGTGTAAACGTTATTCTGCCCCAGAGGCAGTCATTCCTTTAGTTTATTATTATTACGAAAACGTTCCGTAATATTTTAAAAGTTTCCTGTAATAATTTTAAAGGATTTTATACTGATGAGTGGCGTAGAAAGCTCCCATTTATGAGCTCTTTTCACTCTCAGGTTTTTATTCACTGTAAATAGTACTACAAAAAGCGAAAGAGAACTTAAACTTAAACTTAAACCATCGCCATCTTGTTTGCCGCCAAGCCAGAGAAAGAAAGGGAAACTTGGACGAGTTTTGAAATCTTGATAACGGGCGGTATTCTGCAGTCGGTATAAGCGCCCTCGATCGACACCCTTTTAATTTTTCTCAAAAATTTCAAAGTCTGAGAGCTCAAGCAAGTCGTACGGCAAATTGATAAAGCGTGCCGTGTAAACCGGGTTCTCGACCAACTTTTATCATTCTTTTACATTTTTACAACAGTGATTATAATTGATTGTAATTATTAATCTGTGTATAAACCTTCGTTTTGAAAGTCTGTCAAAATAAGAAAGTTTCCAATAGTTTCCAAAAATTTCCTTTTGAAAATTCAAGTGTAATATTTCCGTATGTTGGAAATTATAGGAAACTCGTTGTAAAAATTTCGAAATCTGGAAACTAGTTGAAATGTGAAAGTTTCGTAAAATGGAAACTATTTGAAATTTTTACATTTTTCCCAGTGGATAGCAAATTTCAATGCATTTGCTTATATGCAATGCTAAAATTTGTGGCTGTGCGTCTTTAATTTACATTTAAAACGAATTTTGAAAGAACATGATGAAAAGCAAGTCAAATTTTGCTTTCGATTTTTAAGTTTTCCAAGCAAATAACTGAACTTGGTGTTATATATTCAAATCGCCGCCATCGTCTTTCAGAGAGAGAAACAATTTTCTCCCGACTACTTTTCCAACTCTTTCGAGGCAATTTTCTCCCGAGGCAACTTTCTCCTGAAGCAACTTTCTCCTGAGGCAACTTTCTCCCGAAGCAACTTTCTCCCGAAGCAACTTTCTCCCGAGCACTTTCTCCCGAAGGCAGCTTCTCCCGAGGCAACTTTCTCCCGAGGCACTTTTATCAACGTTAAAACTACGTTTAACATTGGTCATGAAAGAAAAGGTTGTTTAAACCCAGAAAAACTCTTTAATTCTTAAAGCGGGAAAGCTAAGTTTGACAAAGTTTAACGTTCCCGTGTAATTGCGTATACTACAGTTAATGAGTAAACACAGTTGTCCTAGGTTTTCCACTCTTAGGGAAACTTTGGATAATCTTACCTCGTTAAACTCAAGAAAACCTAGGATCAACCGAGCTAACCGTAATTGAAAATACCTATTTTAACTACTCTTTTTTGCCGTG
>NW_027103884.1:0-22570 GCF_902728285.1 Clytia hemisphaerica
TCTTTCTCGAAGGAGAGGCGTTTATTCGAAGGAGGGCGTTTATATGTAGAGGTCGTATATTCAAAGTCTTACATTGCAGTATTCAGAGCCTCTTCCCGCCGCTTTCTTTTTTTGCGGTGGTAAATTCTGCAACACTTTCTTCCCCGCGGGCGATATCATCAATTTGGGTATTGGCTGGTCGATTTTCTTGCATAATAAGGCAACAAGATCCTTATTGCTTGTCAGGACTACCTAAACACATAATAAACAAAGAGTTCTTCCGAAAATGGATGCATGTTAATGATAAAGCAAAAAAATAATCCTTGACCCTTGACCCCTTTTCATAAAGGTTATTTCCCTTAGTTGGTTGTCCTTCTTTTTTTGTTTTGCCACGTCCAATCAGTCATCGGTGGAAATGTTGACAAATCTTCAATGACAGAGCCGTACGGACTTTCCTAAGATATGCTAATCATGAAATGAGTTAATTGTGACTTTTATAACATGCCTGATTGGCAAAATACTAAAAAATGATATTCTTTGCAAAATATCGCGTAATTTTAAAATGCCATCGAAAATGCCATCATATCATAATGTTTTGAATATGTAATTGTTCATTTCAGTTTGCAATTAAGCAATACAGAATTTCAGCGGATTTCAAAATAATGATTCAAATCATGTAAAAAGTCGCTAAAAAGGGAATAGTTTAGGAAGCAGGCTAAATTTAAAACGGTGGTTAGCCCGCGGCGGAGTAAGCAGTGGCGGAAGTTTGTCCCAAATTTGCTGTAATTTCTTTCCGTGAACCTCCCTGACACCTGACAGCTGTAAACTTCGTACATACATATTTTTTGCATTTACTATCCATCCAACGTCTATCCCTTACATTTCAGTGGGAAGATGATTTCATTTCGCAATTTTTTTACCCCGTGATCGGGCTTCCTTTATATAAAACATTTTTTATCCCTTGGGCAATTAAAATAATCCTACACTCTGGAAACCGAGTATCACCCCTCGCAATTCAACAAGGTTCCAAACCACTCTAGGTGCACGCACATTTTTCACTCATTTGACTGAACTTTCAGCTCAAAAGGGTCCCTGAGTATTAATTAAGCGATTGAGGCGTAACAGGAAAATAATATCCGATACGTATAACACCGGTCGATTGAGCTTCCCAGCAAAGAAATAGCAATTCATCCGCTGGAAACGGTCACGTATGATTAGTTTCGTGGTTTACCTTGGAGACTCAGACAATGAAGTGCATAATAACAGCCTTTAGCTAAAATGTTGTCCCCTACGTACTTTCTAGAATTTCCTATTGTGTGGTTGATTTTCCTCAAAGGTTTTTTCCCGACTACGTCTAGGAAATTAGGGTGGAGGGGTTTCAAGAATATTTCACATTTTTGGTTGATTCAAAAGTCTTCCAGGTATAGTGACTATCGTGAAATCAGAGATTTGTGGTCGTTAAATGATTATCGACATCTTTTGATGTATTTGTTGCTATGTGTCTTATAGTTACCATGGCTACGAAAAAAGAAACAGGTGAAAATTGAAGCCTGTGTAGATTTGACCACAAACCAAGTTTCATTCACCACAAAAACTTATAAATGCCTAGAAGAGTTTTCAATCAAGCAGAAATATGCAGACTATTCTTGAAATGACCTTACCTTCACCATATTTCGCCCCCACATTGGAAAAATTATTGATAGAGTGGGGGCAATATTCTTTTATTTTCACTATATTTTGTTGTTCCATAAATCAGAATCTCGCACTGTTTCTGAAGTATGAATTCCGCTTCTGGGTTTTCTCCATAGCGCTGGCTCCAAACAGACCCTGCTCTGAATCAGCAATTTCACTGGTTTTGTAAATACGGCACGGGTAGTTTTTTTACCACCGCTCCGGGGGGGGGGGCACTGACCTTGACGGCCGACGGGAACGTGCCTCTAGAGTTTGAAAAGTGGAACCTGTCAGGTAAAATTGGAACCCTATCAGTACGAAAATTTGATTTTTTTTTCCTTTTTCGCCCTGAAAAGTGGCAAACTGCTATTCCTGAATGTTTCGCGTGTGGCTGTTTTCCACCTCTGTTTCTGAAGTTGGACTTTCTATAGTTGTAATTCTAAATCATTGAATTTCATTTGTGAGTACTTCCACCACTTCTTCCGAAGTTGACATTTCACATCTGGCGCTATTTTTTTAATCGGTACATAGATAGAGTCGTAATATTTAACGTGGATAGCGCAGTGATATAGAACTTTCGATTGCTTTCACGGGGTCCACGGCCAGAAAGCTTGGCTAGGATTGAGCGGGGATTCGTACCCAGTATGTTTTTTTCACTACCCGATTTGATGTGGAAATTTCGCTTGTAGGTACTTTCTACCTCGCTTTTGTTGTGGGAATTTCTTAGGCACTTCTTTTTCTGAAGGGTGAATTTACGACTTATGGGTGTTTTACACCACTACTGTTTCTGGAGTGGGAGTTTCACTAACAGTGGGAATTTTGTTTCCATGTATGTTTTCAGTTCTGTATATTTATCTAAACTTGTTTTGCTGAATTGGGAAAATTTTTCACCAGTAGACTAATAGTAGTTCACACTAGAAACTGTGACGAGATATGATGCAAGATTTGAAGGTGCCTTTTGCAAGCCTTATTAATAGCCTATTTCTCTACATACAAAAAGAAATTACTCAGTTTTTAGGAAGTAGGAAGCGTAAAAGGAAATGGTCTGATTTCATTCACAGCTAAATGACTAAACTGATTTATTACTGAGCTGGTTGAAAAGAAGTGTAATTTACAGAACAAAGCTTTCCTAAAAAAAGAAACTTTCGCACGGGGTCTGTGTTTTTTTGCACAGATAATCATTGGAGCGATAATGCTCTTTTTTGTTAACCACGAAAACTTTTCATCTTACAGGGTGGAAAAGCTAATCTGATTCTGCATATCTTACGAAAGGAGATCATTCATTAATTACTAATTACTAGTACAAAAACATGCAAATAGTTTTACAAATTGAAAATACCTGTGCAAATTGATTAGTATTAAAGGGAACGTTACTTGTGCTTTCGAATGCCTAGACTTAAAAGTAACAAGAGGGAAAATTCGGGCAGAAACAATTCAATATAAAAATTCCCCTGTGTAAAATACCTCAGTAATTCTACCGATTTTACAAAGGTTCCTGAGACAATAATGACTCGAACGTTTCAGATAGTGTACGAAACACGTAAACCGTGAGAAACGAGAGGATTTCGCAAATTTCCATAGGGTAAAACCAATAGTATGTTTTAAAGAAAATCTGCTTCATTTCATAAATATGAACAAACAAGGGGTGACTAAATGAATAAGCTTCGAGTCATTTTTGGCCCATGCCTTGCTCTTTGTTTCGATTTATTATGACGTCAATGTAACAAGACTCTTTAAAGATTAGTGGTTTAAATTACATCTCCAAACATAACGGTTTTATCAGGCATGCTTATAACAAGACATTTTATTTATAAGCACATCCATCAGCGATAGTTATTACCTTTAGAAAGTTCCAGGTCGTTGTTTAATTAATTCTATCAAATGTTTCGGCAATCAACATAAGATTCTTAGTTTCCCTGCGATGCCTTGGCTTTAAGATATTCTAGAGAATATGTTCTTAGCTCTAATTAGTGTGCTAATTATTGTATAAGAGCAAACATATTAATACCCCGATATAGATTTGTCAATAAAACGTGTTTTTATGAGAAAATGATTATCATCTATCTTGTCGCATAAATTATGCGATCACTTTGACACATAATTTATTCAGTATTACGAGCTTTCAATTTAAGGGAAAATTGAAATAGTCAATTGTTTGTCATTTTTATACATTGCAGTTTTAAATAAATCCAAGTTGAACTATAATTAACCGATACATTCGAATGGAGGCAGGCAGTATTAACGATATCACGCAAACGAAAGCTGTAAACTATACACTACTTAAATCAATTTGAATGTCAATCCTCGTAAAATATATCTTTCATCAGCTTAAAAATATTTCAAAATATGTACAATTTTTCAGGCATATTTACAATTCGATAAAATATTAAAACTTTTTGTAGCAAACCTTATTACCAAAATATATCAACAATCTTACGTATTTAACATATAAACCATAAAAATAATTTTTGTCAAAAATCTTAAATTCATAAAGTTAAGAATTTATTTTATTTAGAAGCAGTAACTGTTCCAGTTTGTTAAATCTTGACCGCTCTCTCTCCCAGTATGATTTCTTCGGGGGGGGGGGGGGGGTGAATACTGGGTTAAAACTCGATTGGGTTTCATATTCCCATATTTTTTATAGCTGGGGATTGTTTTCAATTCAAAATATTCGGTAGGGATGGACCAAGAATTTATTATACACTGGATATACAAGTAACAGATTTTTGCCGATTTCTCGTGTACTAGCTATGTCCGCAGTAATGATATTATTGTTCACTCTCCTTCCCTCATTAAATGATTTTTCGAAGCATTTTTATTGCATTTCTTATCAAAAATCACTCATCCAATTCCCAAAAGAGACTTAAAACTTTCCTGTGAGAGTCAGATTCTTCCACTTAATTGCTAATCATAAGTCGTTATGACGTTTCAAGCTGTGAGAAAGATGCAAAAGACGTGTTGTGTATAAGAAATTGAATGTTGACACCGGAAATTTTCAAACTTTAACCTAAAAAAAACCACCTTGCCACCACGTGCCTCCAAAGGATTTTCATACCACAGTGGAACCAAGACACTCAAGTCTTTTGTATATTAATTTCAGCTGTTCTGGGGACAGTCTTGGAAAGATATTTCCAATTGAAAATTTTGTGTCATTATAAGCATTTTGTCTGAATTTCTTGTCTAATGATGTTTTTCTCACATTAGATTTAACAAATGTATCCAGCTCGAAATGCTAGCCTTACTTTCAAACTTTTTTTTCTGTAAATGTACAAAAAGAAAGAGCTAGAGAACCTTTTAAAAATAAGACTGATAAACATTTTCAAAAATCAGACATCTTCGAGCCGCCATGACAGTTGTCCTTTGCGGACAAAGCTAGAACATCCATTGTTTTCTGAAACAATGAAAATACAATGAGCGCTCTCCATCGTTTTATGAGTCGTTTATCCAGTGTATAATAAATCTTTGGATGGACAAACTGCACAATATTTTGAAGCGAAGAATTCCTTAGTTGATTATTTTTAGCGCGGACAAAATAGGAGCACTGAGAGCGATATTTTGGCCAATTTTACCGGTGAAAGGGTCTGTTAGAAGGAATGTATTTAAAAATTGTAGTTCTTTTATTTCAACGCGAAGTGTTGCAGGAGAATGGTACTGATAATGTAATGATCCAATTTTTCATTTTTTGCTACTACAGAATTACTTTGTCGAGAACAAAAAAAACCACATTAGCTGTGGTACTTGTGTACGGAAATCAAGATTAATTAACAAATAAGTGTTTATTGATGTAATAATTTGATGTGATTAACTAATATGAAGGTGTTTTTACTCATCGATCTGACACAGTGCTGCAACGCCGTTCAAAATCAATGCATCAGGATGGTGATCAGGATCGCTCGGTAAGACCAACGAGGCTACGAAATTTGTGAAATTACAAACCAATGAATCGTATCGTTTAGATGTTTGATACAAAGGGCACAGATATTGATTGGTTGGTTCATCTTCTTCAGCATTGTATGGAGTTGGCGCATTTTCACCCTGTCATAAGCGAGACAAATAATATACCATAACATATTGTAATGAGAAGTCATTAAGGAGCGTGGAAGTAACAAACAGTAAGCAAAACATTAAGCATTGTGAAAATAAAACTTGTAAACAAAATACAATCGAAACCGCATGATTCCTTGTTATGGTACACATTTTTTTTTATAAGAACATCCAAAATTTTTGAAGCTTTGGAATGTACTTAACTTTTTGAGTTTCTTCGCCATTTTTGCCTATTTTCCTAAGAAATTTGGTATTTTAGAGTCCGCAAAGCCTTAAAATGTTCTTATATAGTTTGTTCTTATAGAAAAAAAGTGTATGCATTATGAAATCAACCAGCCTTGAAAGAACACGCCCTACTTTAATGCAGAATACAGGTCAAATGACTTTAATCTAACAAATGATTGATTGACACTAGAAAAGTGATAATCAGTGTTCGTCCTATTTGGAAAAAACCGCAATATAATAGTTTCACTTACCGCGCATGGTATGAAATGAATTTCTGGTAGACTTTTGAGGTTTCGTGCCTGCGGTACATTTTGTTATAAAACGGTTCTTGTTATCCCATTTTGCACCGTCCAGGAAAAGTCCGAAAACAGAAATTCCCGATTCCAAATGATTGCTCGCCTGTTGTATTAAAAAGAAAGGAAATGTGAATAAAATGACATAAACATATTAATCAACTTCATCAATTGAGCAAAATACCCCAATTGGGAGATAATCCTTCTTCAAACTACGGAAATACAAAAGAGAATCTTTCCTAAGGTCTTTTAGATCCTTTCAGTCAAGACTTGCTAAGTAATTTATAATACCACAGGGTCTTAGTTTTGAGCTCCCCATTATTCGCTATTTTCATATTTCTATGACTGTTGGAACGTTTCCCCATAGTATAAGAAAGCCGCGGCTGGAATGATAACATCTGAATTTCTGTTATTCTATCTCTGTCGTATTTGATGACTATTTGTTGATCAAGAAATCAGTAATGTAGCATCTTTAATAGTAAATTTTATTGGTTTGTCGTTAATACTTACTTCTCAGTGCGTTTTAGACATTAATGATATGCTCTTGATAATACACTTGCATTATAAAATCATTGTAAAGGAAAAATCAACACTAAGAAATTGAAACAAGCACAAAATGGCTTGGCTGAAAGAACTCAAAAATTAATGAGGTGCCTTGAAATGCCTTCGCAATATTTCAGTGAAATCTTTTTAGAAATTAATGAAAAAGTACATCAAGATAACACTGTGAAAATATCAAGCCAGCACCTTCAAAATTTATCATTTAAACTGACAGGAAAGTTGTCATCTTGGATATAGTTCTTATAATTTCAATTTTAGCGAAACACTTGTTCCGAAAATCCCTAAAATATGTCCAAAATTATTTCAAATGTTCTATTGGGTACAAATTCAAAGATATCTAGCAGCAAAAAAACTTTTTGTGAAGGAAAATAAGAGAAAAATTTCAAAAACTAACTACCAATAATAAACTGACAATCTTGATGTTCTTATAAAGCTCGGAGACAGAGATGGAACAGCAATTAACTGAAAAGACAATGCGGTACATATTCCAGCCGCGGCTTTCTTATACTATGGTTTCCCAATGCCTTTGCTTCGTCTCCTATCAGCACGTGTTCTGATAAAGGTATATTATCCAACTGTATACCTATATTTACTTGATATGTTTCATTATAAATCACCAGCGTAGACACCGTAGCGTAGTCCCTTGTCTAGTAGTAGGGGGAAATTTGTTCGTTTTTTTGCGGTCGCTCGATTTTTTTAGTCAAAGCACTTGTTATACATTTTTGGAAAGCTAAGGGGTAGGGGAATCAAAATAACTTGGGTGCCAATTTTTTTTCGGACACTTTGGTGTGATTTTCGGACAAATACGACGGTCTCAGGCAAAAATCATAGGGTGAAAAATTAATGAACTTTTAGCTTGAGAAAACGTAGACCTGTTGTATATTTTTGGAAAGCTCTCAAATAATTAAGATTAGAGATATATTGCGAGTATAGGTGATTTCTGTACCTAACTCGAGATATTACCCCTTAAAAACAGGTTTTCAGCCAGAACAGGCCAGAAACAGCTGTTTTGTCCAGTTTTGCGCATCAGAGCTCATATCTCGAGTTAGGTTTTCCTAGAAATCAGAACACATCATTGTATGAAAAAATTGAAAGTCGCAGCATGTGGTCTCTAGCAAATAAGAACACATATTTGTTAAAACCTCTCCGGCGGCTGCTTCTGACATTAGGCCAATTAAATTTCTTCGAATTTGTTCAGTATAGCAGATGAGAAGAATTTTGACAGCAGTAAAAAAGCTAACCGTTTGATAGGGTCACGACAGAACTCTCATCCATTATTCCATCAGGATTATGGGCAAGCTCATTCAATCACTCTCTCACCACATCCTTGGTAAACCACAACTATTTCCATAAAAGAAGCTTCCCTTCAACGACAAGCTCAGGCACAACATGGTAGTGATCCATGTGCAAAATATTTTAATTCATATATTCGAAAATGGTCATTTTTGACTTCATCCAATGATTGGAGAGCAAGAATACACCTTATTACACCTTGGGCAGAGAATCTCATTTCCATTTAAGAAATAATCATGGGCTCGTCCCCTTACGTTTTGACACGACAAAAATAACTTGGATAGAAAATATCATCATGCATTTTTCGGGACAAAATCATCTTGTCCCTTATAGTTGTTGCGAACTCTTCGAATCCATGACACCTTTAGCAGCTCGTTTAGCAGGATGCAGCAAAAGCTATGAAAAAGGCTTTAAATCAGAATTTTTCGCGAAAAACATCTTCGACAGCGCTTTAACATCCTTCTATCGAATTCCCAAGTTAAACAATCTGAGATTTGGTATTAAACTTTAATAACGAGGAATTTTTTAAGTAGAAGAATCATCATTGCTGTTTAGTTCCGAACGCTCAAAACAACGAACGAAACATTTGATTTCAAAATATCCTGTCAAAAACCGGTTGACACATTTTCTAACTATCAAGTAAGCTTCTTGAAAGAAAACATTGGTTTGGCTGAGATTCGACTCTCATCAATATGATGTCTTCCCTCCGGGTGTACCTGACGTACATACGAACCCCGAATCTAGTATCTTAACGGAAAGTAGGATCGAAAGACAAAAGGATTTTTATTTAAACTGTGGCCAATTTACATTTTATTGGTAATTAGCATCACACCTTTTTTACTACCGGGGTCAAATTTTTCCTGATCGCAGTTCTGTCCGTTCAAATTTCCCTCGAAGTATTGAAAATGCACTCCGAAAATAATTCACACTTAGTGAGTATTGCCTCGCAAACATGGGGTGGAAAGGCAGCTAAATCAGGCGTGGGTATCCTTTTGATATCAAACTTTATTATTTAGCTTCAACAAGAATTGTTGAAGGAGAGTACCTTCGTCTTTTTTCAGTATGACCTACTTTTACTTTTCAAAAGAAAACCGTTATTTTACTTTATAGAGAGTGTCTGTGCCCACAACTTCGAGGAAACATGCAGTGTTATACTGTTATAGAGCCCCACTCCTTTTAATTTCAAACATCTATGAACTTGCTGAAAGGCTTTAAGCATTTAGATGCGTGGTGATTATTAATGTCTTCATTGGTCAATTAACGAGCACTCTCGTTACAGTAAATGTAATTGAGGTTTCCATAGTAGGTTCACTCGAGTAAAAAATTTGATAATGAATAATTTAACTAATTCGGCACAGCGCATTTGCGTCACCCCTTTACCAAATAAAAATCAGCCGCAAACCCACCCGATCATCAAATGATTCATTTCCGCAAAAAAGAATCCCATGCCAAAAAATACCACGCTTAAAATGACAAAATAGAATCACAGATACAACTCGTCAAAAAGTCAAGTACAGTCGAATACACGTAGGCACACCTCTATCAACTCAGACATGCGTAGAAATTTCCCACTCTGATAAAGACTAAGATACAGAAAGATACTTGAACGGTATGTTGGTGTATTAAATTGAAAGCCAATGCAAACCCAATCTTAATCGCTAAAAGTATCACTGTAATCTTATCATTATTGTAATGTTATCCTTTATCAAAACTACACATACAATCTGTTTAATCTTGTCCTCTCCTAGACAAAGCTTAAAAGTTTTCCGAGCAGTTTTTTACGAGTTGTTGATAATGATAAAGTGGCACTTACTGGATGTTTACTCTCGGGTACCTAATAGCCGGGGGGGGGGGGTGGAATAAGCAGGGGGGAAAAAATCTCAAAATTAATAAGCGGGGGGGTGGAATAAAAATGTCCTGGGTGGAAATTTTGAAAAGGAGGCTAATACAGCAGAATTAGACAAAAAAGGGAACTTTTAAAACATTTTCCCAAAAAATAATAAGCGGGGGGGGGGGTTGGAATAAGAATGTCTGGGTGGAAAATTTTCGAAAATTAATTAGCGGGGGGGGGCGGCTATTAGGTACCCGAGAGTATTAGAAGACTCGGTAAAAGAAAAAACAGAGACCTTAAACCACATCCCTAATCTCTAAAGAGACACCTTGTCGTTTAAAAAGACCCTCTAATCAATTAGACTGAAGATAAAAAAAAGTTTTAACCTCAGCCTCAAGTAAAGCACATGTTGGAGAGGAGGTTTGAACAGGAAATAGTCCATTTCCGGAAGTATGTCTTTAGTGTACCTTATGGAGATAATGATAGGGTAGTTAAGGTCTTATTGATTTGTGAGAAAGATAATTGGGTATCAACCACAGTTTCAGGAATTCAGATAAAAATAACATAAACAGAGATTAAAAAGAGAAACGGTCAAAAATGATGTTCACATTTCTGTTTGTTTGATTTCGTCAGAGAAATACTAAATGAATGACAGGCTATGACGTTTGCCAGTGCAATCCCCTCTCTCCAGCTCAAAAGATTCGTGGAAAAAGGAATCAGAGACAATCAAAAAAAGAAAAATTACATTTATTAACATAACCTTAATTTAGAAAACATTATGTAAAGGGAGCTGTAAGCGAAAAAAACTTGATGAGACCAGCATGACGCCTCAGTGAATGACACGGACAGAGATAGGTCAACTAAATGTTAAATCAAATGCCTCACTCCCGAATTACTCAACCCCTTTCTTTCACGATGAGAGATGTCTCTTTCTAATCGCTTCGTAATATAACGGGATTTCACAATCGTGAAACGTATTTTTCCCCGTGAAATCTCCAATAACCTTGGGTCTTTGTCTTATCACGATCACAGGCCTGGTATCTTTCAGAAGGACAGTCATTAGGAGTGATTACCAGTTTTTGAGGAATACACGTTTTTTTTTTATAAGAACGTCAAAAAATTTCGAAGCCTTCGGATGTTCTTAGTTTTTTGGATTTGAAGCCTAAAAATGTTCTTAAAATGTTCTTATTTTCAGCATTTTTGAGCATTTTGATGTAATTTCTTAAGAAATTGCATGTTTTTAAGTCTCCAAAGCCTTATGTTCTTATATAGTTTGTTCTTATAAAAAAAAACGTGTACTTACCATTGTTAAGAAACGAGAGCATCAACGTTCTTAGGGATTAAAACGCACATGTTGATTTGTGCGATGTCATACCAAAATATTGACGAAAGAACAATTCACAAAAAGTTATTTTACTGGAAATATTAATATTGATGACCGGTTGCTTGTATGACGTTAGCAGTGCGTAATGTTTGAATGTTAATGCATCAGTTGTCTCCCGTGATTCCTTGCGTTGATTGCAAACTGCCGTTAATACCTAAGAAAAAAGATTGGATTTTTCCGATAGGTTTCAATATCAATTTAAATTATTACTAGGTTTTTGACTAGCACAAAAAGGTGTACAGGCATGTTAATTAGTTTCGGGGGTTTCTTGCTTTCGTGATGTCATGATTAATTTTGCTGGCGAAGCCTTAAAATTGTTAAAAGCCCATGCTATCTTCCGACCGAAAGCCTACTAGGAATCTCGCAAAATTATTCCACTAAATTTGCCTCCGTCATATTATTTAGAGTGTTTACAAACGAGTATGTAGTGGGAGATCAGCAAATCCCTTTCGCCAACCAAATTTTCAGGATCTATTTCGAGTTCCACGCGATATGACCGCTTATCGAAGAGGAGATTAACAGCCACGTTCTAAGAGGAGGTAGTTAAATATATATGTACTCTAACGTGGGTTTGCAGGGGAAATTGTGATTACGTATGTCAATAATGTGGTAATTTGAAAGGCAGGCTTTGTATGTGACATGTCCAGAAATGAACACTGTTTGGTCTTAAGTTAAGCTTGTTCCATCACACGAATAACAATTACAGCCACACTGCCATAACTACCAATCCATATTCAAGGTGGCGAAGGCTAATTTTAATTGCCAAGAAAGCAAGGAAGGAAGCTGTTTGAAACGTCAAATGTTATTTTGTCATTTGAGAATCATGCTATGAGTCAATATTCCAATAAGGGTACAATGCAATCACAGTCACACTCTTAATGCTTTTTTTGTCTGTCCTTGTAATCGAAAGTTTCCTTTCGTAATACTATAATTCGATGTCAGAAAGTGACGTCACAATAAAGCTTCGTGACGTTGGATACGGAAAAGTTTCAACTACGACAAGTCGGAACTAGTCATTTTCCATTACATTTTATCATTAGTTCAATGGGCTTTAATTATATCCTGACGTATAGGCTGACCAAAATTCGTGTAATTTTAATCAAGAGACTGGGTAAGCGTGCAATAGATCAAGGTTAAGCTTGTATACACACATCAACATGATGAAGTTTTAAGGGGCTAACTAAGACTCTGTCCATTGATTTTAAAGCCCCGAAGGGGCTAGATCCGAAGCTCCTGTATGGAAAATGAAGGCACTTATTTCTCATCCAGAACACGTGTTTTTCAAACAAAATTTGTAAACGCAGGGCAAACTTAAAGCTTCACTTTTTCTTGCTTGAGAAAGGTTGAAGATTCTTCTCTAGCTCCTTCGGGGCTTCAAAAACAATGACTCTGTCCCATTAAATTTTGATCTTGATGCGAAGCTTTATATTGACACGTTTTATACGTTCACTGCCAAGTCTTTTCCAGAAATCGAAAATTCAAGACCTCTTAGAATTTTATCGAAAATTTGACTTTCCAAGGCTCCTGTGGCCTGGGTTCTGCTTCGAATACCTTCAAATTGTATACCCAATCGACACAGAATTTCAAGAATGCGACAATAAAAACCAAGCAAAATCTCTGTATCAAAAGTTATGGCCCTTTGAAGAACTTTGATTCCTCAGTTGGCACGAACAAGTTAAAGATTTGCGCCGCTATCAAGACGACTGATGCATCTAGTGCTTCTTTGTTTTTGAGTGATCATTTTCGGTGATCAGGATTAACTTTACACTCAATCCAGCGTTTGTGGAAAACAACGGGCAGAGTTTTCGATGGGTGGCTAATAAAAATCGAGCATTTTCCTTCCTTCTTGTCTTTGACCCTTGTTTCCCGAGAAAAAAGGTCATGATTTAGGTCACTAAATGAGGTCTATACGTAGTGACCCCACGAAAGTTGACATGTCATATTAGGATGACTATATGCCTATTGATAAGAAATCTACGAAAAGTTGTATATCATGAATTGAAAAGCAAATTAAAACAAGCGAGCGGGGGAAACGGCAATCTATAGTCGTACTTATAAATCAAACTGGGATTCGGCATTGATCAACGGACTTTAATAAAGGATTTATGCAATTTCTAAAACTACGCAAAGACAATTTTTAGGTAATCTACCGTTAAGTACTAATAGCAAGCTCCGTCTTTAGTAGGAGTTTTGCACGCACAACAAGGAAATATGACGTAGCCTGGTCTCTGTTAAAATGAGATGGAAATAATACATCGACAAAAATGGGAAATTTTGAGATGACATCTGAGATATTCTGTTTACAATTACTCCTGATGTGTTTCCCTAATGTCTTCTTAGTCACAAGTTTGGTCAAATTCCAACCAGATCCGTCAAATTTCAATTACCTCATCGGGGAAAACTTCGTCGGGGAAAAGTGACGAAATTTTGGCCGACGAATAATTTTCCCAGACGAAAAACCCTATTTTGAAATTAAACTTTTTGACGAGACCGAAGAAAAAATAGAGTTTAATGAAAATATGGAATTAGATGTTGTTAAAGAATGAAATAAATACTACCGGGTCACTTAAAAGCTGTTATAAAAAGCTTTAAGTGACCGGTATTATTTATTCATCTTTAACAACATCTAATTCCATATTTATTAAACTCTATTTTTTTTCGGTCGTCAAAAGTTAATTTCAAATAGGTTTTCGTCTGGGAACTTATTCGTCGGCCAAAATTTCGTCACTTTTCCCCGACGAAGTTTTCCCCGATGAGGTAATTGAAATTGAAGGATCTGGTGGAATTTGACCAACTTGTGACTAAGAAGACATTGGGAAACCATAGAGTAATGTAAACAGAATATCTCAGATGTCATCTCAAAATTTCCCATTTTTGTCGATGTATTATTTCCATCTCATTTTAACAGAGACCAGGCTACGTCATATTTTCCTTTGTTTTGTGCGTTGCAAAACTCCTACTAAAAGCCCGGAGCTGTCTATTATGTACTTAACGGGTAGATTACCTAAAAAATTGTTCTTTTGCGTAGGTTTTCGAAATTGCATAAATCCTTTATTAAAGTCCTTTGATCAATGCCGAATCCCATTTTGATTTATAATTTACCGACTATTAGATTGCCCTTTTCCCCCGCTTCGCTTGGTTTTAATTTTGCTTTTCAATTCAATGAAGATACAACTTTTCGTAGGATTTCTTATCAATAGGCATATAGTCATCCTATATATGACATGTCAACTTTTCGTGGGAGTCACTACGTATAGACCTCATTTTAGTGACCTAAATCATGACCTTTGTTTCTCGGGAAGACAAGGGTCAAAGACAAGAAGGAAGGAAAATTGCTCGGATTTTTATTAAGCCACCCATCGAAAACTCGTGCCCGTGTGGTTTCACACAAACGCTGGATTGAGTGTAAAGTTAATCCTGATTCACCGAAAATGTATCACTCAAAAACAAAGAAAGCACTAGATGCATCAGTCGTCTTGATAGCGGCGCAAATCTTTAACTTGTTCGCTGCCAACTGAGGAATCAAAGTTCTTCAAAGGGCCATAACTTTTGATACAGAGATTTTGCTTGGTTTTTATTGTCGCATTCTTGAAATTCTGTGTCGATTGGGTATACAATTTGAAGGTATTCGAAGCAGAACCCAGGCCACAGGAGCCTTGGAAAGTCAAATTTTCGATAAAATTCTAAGAGGTCTTGAATTTTCGATTTCTGGAAAAGACTTGGCAGTGAACGTATAAAACGTGTCAATATAAAGCTTCGCATCAAGATCAAAATTTAATGGGACAGAGTCATTGTTTTTGAAGCCCCGAAGGAGCTAGAGAAGAATCTTCAACCTTTCTCAGCAAGAAAAGTGAAGCTTTAAGTTCCCTGCGTTCAAATTTGTTTGAAAAACACGTGTTTCTGGATGAGAAATAAGTGCCTTCATTTTCCATACAGGAGCTTCGGATCTAGCCCCTTCGGGGCTTTAAATCAATGGACAGAGTCTTAGTTAGCCCTTAAAACTTCATCATGTTGATGTGTGTATACAAGCTTACCTTGATCTATTGCACGCTTCCAGTCCTTGATTAAAATTACACGAATTTGGTCAGCCTATACGTCAGGATATAATTAAAGCCCATTGACTAATGATAAACTGAATGGAAAATGACTAGTTCCGACTTGGCGTAGTTTGAAACTTTTCCGTATCCAACGTCACGAAGCTTTATTGTGACGTCACTTTCTGACATCGAATTATAGTATACGAAAGGAAACTTTCGATTACAAGGACAGACAAAAAACGCATTAAGAGTGTGACTGTGATTGCATTGTACCTTATTGGCTATTGACTCATAGCATGATTCTCAAATGACAAAATACATTTGGCCGTTCAAACAGCTCCTTCCTTGCTTTCTTGGCAATTAAAATTAGCCTTCGCCACCTGAATATGGATTGGTAGTATGGCAGTGTGGCTGTAATTGTTATTCGTGTGATGGAACAAGCTTACTTAAGACCAAACAGTATTTCATTTCTGGACATGTCACATACAAAAAGCCTGCCTTCAAATTACCACATTATTGACATACGTAATAATCAGCCAATTTCCCCTTGCAAACCCACGTTATAGAAAAGTACATATATATTTAACTACCTCCTCTTAGAACGTGGCTGTTAATCTCCTCTTCGATAAGCGTGTCATAATCGCGTGGAACTCGAAATAGATACCTGAAAATTATTTGGTTGGCGAAAGGGATTTGCTGATCTCCCACTACATACTCGTTTTGTAAAACACTCTAAATAATAATATGACGGAGGCAAATTTAGTGGAATAATTTTTGCGAGATTTCCTAGTAGGCTTTTCGGTCGGAAGATAGCATGTGCTTTAACAATTTAAGGGGCTTCCCAGCAAAATTAATCATACATCACGAAAGCAAGAGAACACCCCCGAAACTCATTACATGCCGTACACCTTTTTGTGCTAGTCAAAAACCTTAGTAATAAATGTTAAATTGATATTGAAACCTATCTGAAAAATGCCAATCTTTTTTTCTTAGGTATCTTAACGGCAGTTTTGCAATCGCACGCAAGGAATCACGGGATAGCAACTGATGCATTAACATTCAAACATTACGTCACTGCTAACGTCATACAAGCAACCGAGTCATCAATATTGAATATTTTCCAGGTAAAATAACATGTTTTTGTGAATTGTTCCTTTCGTTCAATAGTTTTAGGTATGACATCGTCACAAATCCAACATTGTGCGTTTTAAAGTCCCTAAGAACGCTTTGATGCTCTCGTTTCTTAACAATGGTAAGTACACGTTTTTTTTTATAAGAACAAACTATATAAGAACATAAGGCTTTGGAGACTTAAAAACATGCAATTTCTTAAGAAATTACATCAAAATGCTCAAAAATGCTGAAAATAAGAACATTTTAAGAACATTTTTAGGCTTCAAATCCAAAAAACTAAGAACATCCGAAGGCTTCGAAATTTTTTGACGTTCTTATAAAAAAAAAACGTGTATTCCTCAAAAACAGGTAATCACTCCTAATGACTGTCCTTCTGAAAGATACCAGGCCTGTGATCGTGATAAGACAAAGACCCAGGTTATTGGAGATTTCACGGGAAAATACGTTTCACGATGTGAAAATCCCGTTATATTACGAAGCGATTAGAAAGAGACATCTCTCATCGTGAAAGAAAGGGTTGAGTAATTCGGGAGTGAGGCATTTGATTTAACATTAGTTGACCTATCTCTGTCCGTGTCATCACTGAGGCGTCATGCTGGTCTCATCAAGTTTTTTCGCTTACAGCTCCCTTTACATAATGTTTTCTAAATTAAGGTTATGTTAATAAATGTAATTTTTCTTTTTTTGATTGTCTCTGCTTCCTTTTTCCACGAATCTTTTGAGCTGGAGAGAGAGGGGATTGCACTGGCAAACGTTCATAGCCTGTCATTCATTTAGTATTTCTCTGACGAAATCAAACAAACAGAAATGTGAACATCATTTTTTGACCGTTTCTCTTTTTAATCTCTGTTTATGTTTTTTTATCTGAATTCCTGAAACTGTGGTTGATACCCATTTTCTCACAAATCAATAACCCTTAACTACCCTATCATTATCTCCATAAGGTACACTAAAGACATACTTCCGGAAATGGACTATTTCCTGTTCAAACCTCCTCTCCAACATGTGCTTTACTTGAGGCTGAGGTTAAAACTTTTTTTTATCTTCAGTCTATAATTTGATCTAGAGGGTCTTTTTAAACGACAAGGTTTGTCTCTTTTAGAGATGTAGGGATGTGGTTTAAGGTCTCTGTTTTTTCTTTTACCGAGTCTTCTAATACTCTCGGGTACCTAATAGCCGCCCCCCCCCCGCTAATTAATTTTTCGAAAATTTTCCACCCAGGACATCTTATTCCAACCCCCCCCCCCCCGCTTATTATTTTTGGGAAAATGTTTTGAAAGTTCCCTTTTTTGTCTTAATTCTGCTGTCTTAGCCTCCTTTTCAACATTTCCACCCAGGACATTTTTATTCCAACCCCCCCGCTTATTAATTTTGTTTTTTCCAACCCCCTGCTTATCCCCCCCCCCCCCCGGCTATTAGGTACCCGAGAGTAAACATCCAGTAAGTGCCACTTTATCATTATCAACAACTCGTAAAAAAACTGCTCGGAAACTTTTAAGCTTTGTCTAGGAGAGGACAAGATTAAACAGATTGTATGTGTAGTTTTGATAAAGGATAACATTACAATAATGATAGATTACAGTGATACTTTTAGCGATTAAGATTGGGTTTGCATTGGCTTTCAATTTAATACACCAACATACCGTTCAAGTATCTTTCTGTATCTTAGTCTTTATCAGAGTGGGAAATTTCTACGCATGTCTGAGTTGATAGGGTGTGCCTACGTGTATTCGACTGTACTTGACTTTTTGACGAGTTGTATCTGTGATTCTATTTTGTCATTTTAAGCGTGGTATTTTTTGGCATGGATTTCTTTTTGCGGAAATGAATCATTTGATGATCGGGTGGGTTTGCGGCTGATTTTATTTGGTAAAGGGGTGACGCAAAATGCGCTGTGCCGAATTAGTTAAATTATTCATTATCAAATTTTTTACTCGAGTGAAAACCTACTATGGAAACCTCAATTACATTTACTGTAACGAGAGTGCTCGTTAATTGACCAATGAAGACCTTAATAATCACCACGCATCTAAATGCTTAAAGCCTTTCAGCAAGTTCATAGATGTTTGAAATTAAAAGGAGTGGGGCTCTATAACAGTCTAACACTGCATGTTTCCTCGAAGTTGTGGGCACAGACACTCTCTATAAAGTAAAATAACGGTTTTCTTTTGAAAAGTAAAAGTAGGTCATACTGAAAAAAGACGAAGGTACTCTCCTTCAACAATTCTTGTTGAAGCTAAATAATAAAGTTTGATATCAAAAGGATACCCACGCCTGATTTAGCTGCCTTTCCACCCCCATGTTTGCGAGGTCAATACATCACTAAGTGTGAATTATTGTTCGGAGGTGCATTTTCAATACTTCGAGGGAAAATTTGAACGGACAGGAACTGCGATCAGGAAAAATTTGACCCCGGTAGTAAAAACAGGTGTTTGATGCTAATTACCAATAAAATGTAAATTGGCCAACAGTTTATAATAAAAATCCTTTTGTCTTTACCGATCCTACTTTCCGTTTAAGATAACTAGAGTCGGGTTTCGTATGTACGTCAGGTACACCCGGAGGGAAGACATCATATTGATGATAGTCGAATCTCAGCCAAACCAATGTTTTCTTTCAAGGAAGCATTTACTTGATAGTTAGAAAATGTGTCAACCGGTTTTGACAGGATATTTTGAAATCAAATGTTTCGTTCGTTGTATTTGAGCGTTCGGAAACTAAAACAGCAATGTTTATGTATTCTACTTAAAAAAATTCCCTCGTTATTAAAGTTTAATACCAAATCTCAGATCTGTTAACTTGGGAATTCGATAGAAGGATGTTAAAGCGCTGTCGAAGATGTTGTTTCGCGAAAAATTCTGATTTAAAGCCTTTTCATAGCTTTTGCTGCATCCTGCTAAACGAGCTGCTAAAGGTGTCATGGATTCGAAGAGTTCGCAACAACTATAAGGGACAAGATGATTTTGTCCCGAAAAATGCATGATGATATTTTCTATCCAAGTTATATTTTGTCGTGTCAAAACGTAAGGGGACGAGCCCATGATTATTTCTTAAATAGGAAATGAGAGTTCTCTGCCCAAGGTGTAATAAGGTGTATTCTTGCTCTCCAATCATTGGATGAAGTCAAAAATGACCATTTTCGAAATATATGAATTAAAATATTTTGCACATGGATCACTACCATGTTGTGCCTGAGCTTGTCGTTGAAGGAAGCTTCTTTTATGGAAATGTTGTGGTTACCAAGGATGTGGTGAGAGAGTGATTGAATGAGCTTGCCCATAATCCTGATGGAATAATGGATGAGAGTTCTGTCGTGACCCTATCAAACGGTTAGCTTTTTTACTGCTGTCAAAAATTCTTCTTCATCTGCTATACTGAACAAATTCGAAGAAATTTAATTGGCCTAATGTCAGAAGCAGCCGCCGGAGAGGTTTTTAACAAATATGTGTTCTTATTTGCTAGGAGACCACATGCTGCGACTTTCAATTTTTTCATACAAATGATGTGTTCTGATTTCTAGGAAAACCTAACTCGAGATATTGAGCTTCTGAATGCGCAAAAACTGGACAAAACAGCTGTTTCTGGCCTGTTCTGGCTGAAAAACACTGTTTTTAAGGGTTAATATCTCGAGTTAGGTACAGAAATCACCTATACTCGCAATATATCTCTAATCTTAATTATTTGAGAGCTTTCCAAAAATATACAACAGGTCTACGTTTTCTCAAGCTAAAATTTTCATTAATTTTTCACCCTATGATTTTTGCCTGAGACCGTCGTATTTGTCCGAAAATCACACCAAAGTGTCCGAAAAAAAATTGGCACCCAAGTTATTTTGATTCCCCTACCCCTTAGCTTTCCAAAAATGTATAACAAGTGCTTTGACTAAAAAAATCGAGCGACCGCAAAAAAACGAACAAATTTCCCCCTACTACTAGACAAGGGACTACGCTACGGTGTCTACGCTGGTGATTTATAATGAAACATATCAAGTAAATATAGGTATACAGTTGGATAATATACCTTTATCAGAACACGTGCTGATAGGAGACGAAGCAAAGGCATTGGGAAACCATAGTATAAGAAAGCCGCGGCTGGAATATGTACCGCATGTCTTTTCAGTTAATTGCTGTTCCATCTCTGTCTCCGAGCTTTATAAGAACATCAAGATTGTCAGTTTATTATTGGTATTAGTTTTGAAATTTTTCTCTTATTTCCTTCACAAAAAGTTTTTTTGCTGCTCGATATCTTTGGATTTGTACCCAATAGCACATTTGAAAAATTTGGACATATTTTAGGGATCTTTTGCGGAAACAATAGTGTTTCGCTAAAATTGAAATTATAAG
Organism: Clytia hemisphaerica; assembly: GCF_902728285.1. Classification (NCBI taxonomy): domain Eukaryota; kingdom Metazoa; phylum Cnidaria; class Hydrozoa; order Leptothecata; family Clytiidae; genus Clytia; species Clytia hemisphaerica. Next base: position 20,796 of record NW_027103884.1, read on the forward strand.
AACTATATCCAAGATGACAACTTTCTGTCGTTTGTTTAAATGATAAATTTTGAAGGTGCTGGCTTGATTTTTAAGTGTATCTTGATGTACTTTTTCATAATTTCTAAAAAGATTTCACTGAATATGCGAAGGCATTTCAAGCAATATTTTTGAGTTCTTTCAGCCACCCATTTTGTGCTTGTTCAATTTCTTCTGTTGATTTTTCCTTTACAATGATTTTATAATGCAAGGTATTATCAAAGCATATCATAATGTCTCAAACGCACTGAGAAGTAAGTATTAACGACAAACCAATAAAATTACTTTAAAGATGCTACATTACTGATTTTTGATCAACCAATAGTCATCAAATACGACAGAGATAGAATAACGAATTCAGATGTTATCATTCCAGCCGCGGCTTCTTTATATGGGGAAACGTTCCAACAGTCATCGAAATATGAAAATAGCGAATAATGGGGAGCTCAAAACTAAGCCCTGTGGTATTATAAATTACTTAGCAAGTCTTGACTGAAAGGATCTAAAAGACCTTAGGAAAGATTCTCTTTTGTATTTCCGTAGTTTGAAGAAGGATTATCTCCCAATTGGGGTATTTTGCTCAATTGATGAAGTTGATTAATATGTTTATGTCATTTTATTCACATTTCCTTTCTTTTTAATACACAGGCGAGCAATCATTTGGAATCGGGAATTTCTGTTTTCGGACTTTTCCTGGACGGTGCAAAATGGGATAACAAGAACCGTTTTATAACAAAATGTACCGCAGGCACGAAACCTCAAAGTCTACCAGAAATTCATTTCATACCATGCGCGGTAAGTGAAACTATTATATTGCGGTTTTTTCCAAATAGGACGAACACTTCTTATACTTTTCTTGTCAATCAATCATTTGTTAGTTAAAGTTCCTTTGACCTTCTTCTGCATTAGTAGGCGTGTTCTTCAGGTGGTTGATTTCATAATGCATACACTTTTTCTATAAGAACCACCATATACGACCTTTTACGGCTTTGCGGACTCTAAAATCCAAAATTCTTAGGAAACTATGCAAACATGGCGAAGAAGAAACTCAAAAGTTAAGTACTTCCAAGCTTCAAAATTTTGGATGTTCTTATAAAAAAAACTGTTACCATAACAAGGAATCATGCGGTTTCGATGTATTTTGTTTACAAGTTTTTTTTCACATGCTTAATGTTTTGCTTACTGTTTGTTCTCCACGCTCCTTAATGACTTCTCATTACAATGTTTGGTATATTATTGTCTCGCTTATGACAGGGTGAAAACGCCAACTCCATACAGCTGAAGAAGATGAACCAACCAATCACTATTGCCCTTTGTCAAATCTAAACGTACGATTCATGTTTGTAATTCACAAATTTCGTAGCCTCGTTGGTCTTACCGAGCGATCTGATCCCATCCTTGATGCATTGATTTGAACGGCGTTGCCGCACTGGTCGATCGATGGTAAACCCCCCTTAGTAATCACTTTATTACATCAAAACTTAGTTAATTTATCTTGATTTCCGTACCAAGTACCACAGCTAATGTGGTTTTTTTTGTTCTCGACAAAGTAATTCTGTAGCAAAAAAATGAAAATTGGATCATTACATCCGTACCTTCTCCTGCAAACTTTGCGTTGAAATAAAAGAAGTACAATTTTTAAATACACCTTCTAACAGACCCTTTTCACGGTAAAAATTGCCAAAAATCGCTCTACTCCTATTTTGTCCGCGCTAAAATAATCAAATAAGGAATTCTTCGCTTCAAAATGTGCAGTT
>NW_027103885.1:0-5745 GCF_902728285.1 Clytia hemisphaerica
GTTATATATAATGACACCATTTTTTCCCTTCTGAAAACCGATCAAATTACATTTTTGTCTGATGTTTGAATGAATAAGGTTAAATGACAGCATACTGTAGTATAAGAAACCGCGGCTTTCTTATACTATGATGACAGTCAAATATACGGTGGCCCACAACTGCCAAGTAAAAATAAACTCCACGGCAATTTGAATTTGTCCACGGCAATTTGAATTTGTCCACGGCAGTTTGAATATTTGTCCACGGCAATTTGAATTTGTCCACGGCAGTTTGAATATTTGTTCACGGCAATTTGAATTTGTCCACGGCAATTTGAATTTGTCCACGGCAGTTTGAATATTTGTCCACGGCAATTTGAATTTGTCCACGGCAGTTTGAATATTTGTTCACGGCAATTTGAATTTGTCCACGGCAGTTTGAATATTTGTTCACGGCAATTTGAATTTGTCCACGGCAGTTTGAATATTTGTTCACGGCAGTTTGAATATTTGTTCACCAGTTCACGGCAATTTGAATTTAAAAAGTTTAGATGCACAGAACGACAGAACGCTCCATGCAGTCCAGTGTCAGGTCAGAGACGTGTCTTCTGCTTGTGACAGTTGAGTTGGATAGGCAAGATATGGCGAATGCTCTAGGAACAGGTACAGAACAAGAATTGATAAAGCATTATTTTGTGAAAGGCTATGACTATAACGAAATTTTGACGTTTTTGAGCAGATACCATGGCATTGATTACAGCTACAGAACCCTTTTAAGGAGGTTGGATCATTATGGATTGAAGAGAAGAAACACTGTAACCAATAGTACACATAATGATACTGAACAAAGAATTCGACAGCTTGTTGATGGACCAGGATCCTCCGGAGGGTATCGTACAGTTTGGCATTCATTGCAATTGGACGGGTTCAGAGTTCCAAGAAAAATAGTTAGTGACATTTTGAAAGAAATTGATCCAGAAGGAACTGAAGCCAGAAAACGTCATCGTCTGAAGAGGAGGAGGTATGTCAATCCAGGTGCAAACTATGCTTGGCACATAGATGGGTATGACAAGTTAAAACCTTGGGGTTTTCCTATTCATGGTGCCATAGATGGCTACAGCCGAAAAATCTTGTGGCTTAAAGTAACAAGATCAAACAATGAACCAGACAACATTGCATGTTTCTTTTTGTCGACTATCTCTGATGTCAATGGTTGTCCTGTAAATCTTATTACTGATTTGGGTACAGAAAACGGAATTGTTGCAGCTATTCAGTCTTATTTTCGAGATGATGAAGATTCTCATAGATATGTCTCATCACCAAGAAATCAAAGAATTGAGAGTTGGTGGTCTCAGTTCTGCAAACAGCGAGCTTGTTGGTGGAGGAATTTTTTTAAAGACTTAAATGCGGCAGGTGACATAGACACCACCTCTGAGATGAAAATGGAGGCACTTTGGTACTCATTTTCCGAAGTTTTGCAGAAAGATCTTGATGAGGTAAGAACACACTGGAATACCCACTTTATTAGAAAAAGCATGTACCAGACAGTTTCTGGGAGACCAGATTCGCTTTACTTTTTACCAGAATTAAGTGGAGGCCAGGACTATATACAGGAAGTTGATGCAGAGAAAATGCGTGACGTTTCAGAAAATGTTGTTGTTACAAATTATACAAATGAATACACAGAATATTTTGATTTTTTGGTTGAACAGAACAATATTGAAAGACCCAAAGATTGGCAGGATTCTCTTACTATATACAATTTCATAGTTTCATTAAATGATTAGCCTGAAGTTAAATTCACTTTGGATTTTATTTTACAGAGTGCAGATGACTCAAATGCTTCAATCAGCGTCAATCTTTTTTTTCCTTAATTTGAACTTGAATTATTGACTTATGTTTAAATTTTTCTTAGGGGTCTCAATCCATAATAAAGTTGTCCGCAGTTAAGGGGAAAAGGAGACGCAACAGATAGGGGAGAGACAGACAGTTCTTTATAAAAAATAAGATTCTCTTTTATTTGCCAACGTCCTAACCATTTGAAGGAGAACTTTCAACTGGCATTCTTTGTCTTTCTCATATACCTATTCTGGTCTGTAATATATAAGGTCTAGTCTGCATTCCAGCCTGAAGACTTAATTATCTTAAAGTTAATTATCTCAATTAATTACCATTTTGGGAAATTTTAAACCTACTTAAAATAATTGTATAGCTAATAAAGTATCCACTCAAGAAGAAATAGTTACCCCAACCAGGTAATTAAAGAGATAATTAACTTCTTTAAATAAATAATTAGTCTTGAGGGTGTAGTACGGACTAGACCTTATATATTACAGACCAGAATGCATATAAAAAAAGACAAAGAATGCTAGAAGAGGTCAGCTGAAAGTTCTCCTTAGAAGGGTTAGGACATTGGCAAATAAAAGTGAATCTTATTTTTTATTAAGTTGCTCCAACTGACAGAGCGGTTCATACTGATACAAAAAATTACCTTAATAGCTCTTTCTTTGGTACCTGTTCAAATTTCTTAAACCATCCAGAGTGTTGTGATTAAAAGAAATTTTCATTTGTAAAGTAGGAAAAATAACTAGTCAAAATACCTGTACTGGGTAACCCACAAAAAGTTAAAGTGTTTGTTGGTTGTCTCGTAGCCAAACAAAATATTTTTCTAATTCATGTCTTTATTTCACTACATGTAGCAAAGTGTAACTTAAATCTTGAGGCATAACTTTTTTAAACTCGATTCGGGTCACCCGGTACTTGAATCTGATTATACAATAGTTATTCCTTTATTTTATTTGCGGTTCAACAATTTTATAGTTTTTTGGTTGATTTACTGTATTTTTGATGTGAAAATCTATGCAACCATGTTCATAAATATGATTAGACGTAATATATAACTATACACATGCTCATATACAATGAAAAGGCAAAGACACTGGACCCTCAAAATTCATTAATTTTCTTGATTTTTTATAACATGGAATGTGAGTTGCACAATTTGAAAGCTCTCAAAAAAACGACTCGTAGGTGGAATCTAAGCGATTTCTGTACTTTATTTGAAAAGTTTTGAATTTAATTTCCAAAAAAGTATTCTTGGAGGAGAAAATTAAAAAATTTGCTCAGTTTGCATCCATTTTTTTCCATTTAAGTCTTCTATACAGTTTTTTGAGAGTTTTCCAATGTTATATATAAAAATGAAATTTACAAGTGATACTTTGATAGACCTACCCTGTAATTTAACGAACCAATTAATAATAATTTTACCGAAGAAATAAAGACACTAATCTTTTAATTTCTTTTTCGTGGATGTATAAGAACATTTAAACTTTTGAAATTTGAGCAATCATTTCGGTTAGACGTTTGAACAAATGAATCCCGTTACCCTTTTTTATAAGAACTATTAAGTAATTTTTTGGAGGTTCTTCTGTTCTTATTTTTTTTATCACTTTGAGCCTCAAATTGCTCTCACCCTGCTTTTTTCAATAATTGAGGTATACTAGGGGTTTTATCCAATTTTACTAATTTGACCCGTAAAGTTCTTGAAATTGAGTAAATTCAGGCTCGTAGCTGAGGACATTAATTGTGATTCTTACAGCAACATGTGTTTTTTGAGCCAAAAATTTGTTTTTGGATGAATTTTCTTTAGTCACCCTATTTTCATGCAGAAAAAATTAATAATCTAATTATTTCACAAAGACCAAAAACCCTCTTTCTAGCCCTCTTTCTTTTTTTGGCTGAAATTTACCCCAAAATTATTTTTCCGAAAATCGGCTCTGTGTCACATTCGAGGATTTATTGTTATGAAGTTTTGTGAAAAAATAATAAAGAAACCAATTCTCCGGCGATTTGTGGCTGTTACGGCGATTTTCAGAAAGTTCCGGATAGAAAAACCCGTTTTATTGACCATTAAATCATGTTTTATGGTGGGCATCGCGGAACTAATTTTCGCGTTTTTGGGTGTCTACCGCGAAAATTTGTTCCGTGAAATGCAATTTTACTAGAAATCTTCAAAATCCCCTAGGAAAATCAAAAAATTTTGGCCAAAAGTGGGTGTCAACCGCGAAAATTAGTTCCGCAAATAACGCCAATCGCATACCCTCGCACCGCGAAAATTAGTTACCGCAAAAATTAGTTCCCTTAAGGTAGTAAGAATGTTCAGAGCAAACTTGAGTTCTACTAAAAAGTCTTATTTCATCGGGCGAGCCTAGAATTTCTTTTGATTTATTTCATAAAAGAAATCAAAAGACTTTAACGACCAATTACCGACAAATTCATCTCCTGTCTTTCTTTATACCTCCATGGTTTGAGGGATGGTATTTCTCCCTGAGCTCAACACTAGCGAGTTTATGTATTCGAGATAAATCGAGGGGAACGGTATAAAGCAAAGTGGACATGTCGCCATAATCGCCGTCCACTTTGCTCGACGACGGTAAAAACACCAAAATACCGTCGTCTGTTTAGGTGAGCAAAGAAGATACAGTGCCGTACATCAAACATCGGCTTTGCTTTGCGTCGAATTCACTTGCCGTCGCCCTCGATATCATCCGATACATAAACTCGCTACTGAACCAGGGGAGCGGGGGGACTGATTATTTTTATCAAGTTTTGGTACATTGTTTTTGCCAAACTTTAAATGCCAGAATTGTGGATGTAAATGCCGAGCTGAGTAGACACTTAACCGCATAACCGCAAAAGTAATTTGATTTTTGAAAATGGAAATCGAGAAGTAATCACGGGGTGAGCAGACAAGGATAAAAAAAGAACAAAGAATTTCTTTCGCAATCGACAAAAGAGAATTTTTTTTAACCTAAAAGGAAAATAAAAAATACAAGCATAAAGATTTTAACTCAAAAGGGTTCAAATACAACAAAAGTTACAACTTTACCATTTCAAACTAAACTGTTACTACAAAGCAGTGTAGTGTCTTTCTATTCACGAAGTGGGGAGAGGGATTTAATCGATGGAGCACGGTAAACCGAAAGAAAGACTTATATACATGACTTAATATACATGACTTAAAAGTTCTAGAACTTTTGAAAAACTCTTTCGGCTCTAATCAGCAACTTTTTTTATTTTCTGGTTACAACCAGTTACAGTCCTCGGAAATTAAGTACTACGCTAGGGAAATAAACAAAAAATGTCCAAATATTAATAAATGCGTACAAAAACTGAAAATTACCTTATTGAAGGGAGAAACTTTCAGGAGACGAAAAAATCACGAAATTTTCGATTTGACTTTCTCGAATGGGCCATTTGACGTAAAAACCCTTCATCAAAACTTGCCATGTTCTTGTAGTGTAAATATCTCCAAAAAAAAAAAAAAAAAAAAATACATATTTCGCGGGGATAGCATACCGCGGCGAATCTAAAAATGGACTTCAATTTCTCTAATTATGATTAAATTTGTTTGTACGACTTTTAATCCCATCATTCTTTGCGTTTTTTCTCTTGCACGTTAATTATTGCGACTTCGCGATTTTACCGAAAAATCGCGAACTCGCGAAAGTTTCTTCCTTTAAAGTAACATAACAAACACTAAAACTATAGATTTGTCAAAGAACGTTTGCAAGATGTAAACCAATAAAATAAAATAAAATAAAGCTCTAAAACTAAATAAATATAAAGTATTTTAAAATGTCTTTTTTAAACAACTAACAAAAAGTGGTAACTAAATATATAAAAATATTTCTTAAAATGTCCTAAAACTATAGCTAAAAAACGAATTTAAATTACAGTGCCGTATGAAGCATTTTTTTGGGGGGG
>NW_027103886.1:0-13709 GCF_902728285.1 Clytia hemisphaerica
CTCAAATGAAAAACTTTCAATGGCTTCAATACACAAATCCACACACATTTTTTTTCTCAAGAATTATTTTGAGCAGGAAAAAATTATAATTGCAATATTGACACTTTTCTTTTGTTTGGAGTTAGTGCACAAAGGTTTCTAGAGGACTAAAATTGTTCCATTCATAACTTTTTGCTTTATTTCTACTACACGTTTTTTTTTTTATTAGAACACTTAAAATTTGGCTGAGCCTGGATGTGCTTATTTTTTTAGCAATTTTCAGCCTTAAATGTTCTTAAATGCGTTCTTAATTTTTCAGACTACTCTAAATCGACAATATCATGCAAAATAAAGAGCATATAAAATTGGTACAATTTGGACAATATTTGACTCTCTATTTTGGAAAATCCATGCCTAAGTTGGGTTAAAACTGCTTGAAAAGAAGAAAAATTGTAGTTTCTTGTCATTTTTTTCCAAACTGAGGCTGGGCATGTTCTTACAATGTTCTTAATTTTTCGACGAATTTCAGCCTAAATGTTCTTATAAACTGGGTTCTAATAAAAAAAAACGTGTATGTATAAATTAGTCGTCTAGCTTGCTAGACTAGAAGTTTTTTGGTACTGTTACTTCCAGGAATTCCGTTCCGTCGTTACGTCATGCGGTTTGTTTTGATTTTTCTGCTGATTCAGCGTTTTACTAAAGAGGAAGAATATTTGCCCGGGGGTTAATTATACAATAATATGCACGAGGTAAGTTTGAGAAAGAAAATTTCGTTGCGTCAAGCCTTTTAATTCAAAGATTTGTAAATTATTTTACTTCTGTTTTTGATAAATCTCTTCTTATTGACAGATACTGCTAAATTTTAGTTTTTTTAAAAAGCAAAATCACCCCCGGATTAGAAATCGAAAGTGCTCCAATCTGTACCAACATGGCCGTGAAAAAATCTCAGGTCGAAACCACGGAAAATTTTGAAGACAAGAAATGCCGAAGGAAGTTTTCAAATCAAAACATTGTAAATAGTTTCATTTGATGGTTTGATTGATAAACATGCCCAATGTTAGTTATGTTTAAGAATTAGATATGGAAATGTATTTATGAGAATTGATTGATATTAAAATAAACAGACAATAAAATGACCTCGAAAGGATACCGAAAACTTTCCATTGAAGAAAAAGAACCAGCAGAAAAAGGTCCATTTCTTCAAGAAAATACCGATAAGGACAGCCAAAATGACAAATCAAAGACTAAGAAGTTTTCAAGAAGATATCATATATTATTTGGTCTGTTTACCGTCATGATGTTTGGAGTTGGTTTAACTGTCGGTTTGGTCATTAGACAAAAAACAGGTATCATATGAATAGACCTTTTTTTAAAGAGGCCACCCTGTTGAATAATTATGTAGTCCAGCAGAAAAACAATGATAAAACCATGCATAATTATTACAATATGCATGATACAGTAATTATGCATGGCTCTATCATTGTTTTTATGGCTGGACTACATAATTATTCAACAGGACGTCCTCTTTGAAAAAAGGTCTATTTTAATGTTTTATAAGGCGGTCATCGAAAAAATGCTCTGTTCGCGTCGCAACGGGTGCTAAAAATGCATGCAGGCAGACGGGCGGTCAAAAACATTCCCCGGGTTTTTTTTAATCACGCAAGTAACTCAGGGGCAGGTGGTAACGCGAGCAAAACAATTTTTCGATGGTCATCAGAGCAATTGAGAAAAAAGCTATACTTTAAAAGAACAAATTGCTTTTCCCAGATTTTTTTCCGCATCTCCGCACCTGAAAATCAGCGGAAAATTTGATGCGGGCGGGTGACGCAAATAGAACAATTTTTCGATGACCACCTAAGCTAGACATAAACTTTGGTCCACTTGCCTTGGTTTGTGTTAGCCTTGTTTAAAATCCTTTGTTTTTCCAAACAATGTTCAAAATATTTTAAAGCTATTATACTACTACAGATTTCTAGAAACTGTGCAGCCCAATTTGTGAAATATTTTTCCCTCCTACTTCATCTAAAAGGCGGCCATCAAAAAATTTTTCTGTTTGCAACGCAGACAGCAGCTGTTAAAAGTACATGCAAGCAGGCAGACAGAAAGATTTCTGAGTTTTTGAAAATCACATTGAAAAAGCCAATTTCTTCTTCTGATGAGAGGGGGGGGCTGTTCCGTAAATTTGGTCTAATGTCGACATCCCTCTTCTAAGTCTGACACCCAATTTTAGATATAGGAATAATAGAAAGTTTAAGGTCAGAATCACTGATACAGACACAAGATTTTTCTGGTCGCTAAGCTAAGATATATACCGTCGACTGCTCTAACCTGGGACTATCTGACAAAACATGGGACGGCAATTTGGCCACCATTTCACCGAACCCCCAAAGTCATTTGATTTGAGTTAAGGAACGGCGTATTTAAAAATACACGATTTCTCTTTCGATTTTACAGTAAGTGAAAATACAGACCAGATATGCAACAGTCCCATGTTTCGACCAATCGTCTCAAGTTAGAGCAGTTGACAGTAGTTTCCATAAGCGATTTGTCATTTTGTCATTTTTATGTATGGATAAAGCAACCATCACCCGCCCACATCATATTTTCCCCTGATTTTCTGGTGCGGAGATGCGGGAAAAATCTGGAAACCTGCCCCCAACTTACTGAAGCAATTTTAAAAAACCTGGTAATTTTTCCGACCGCCTGTCCGCCCGCCCGCATGCATTTTTAACACCTGTTGCGACGCGAACAGAACAATTTTTCAATGGTCGCCTAATGAGTCTTAGGACCTTTTAATACTTAAAATTTAGATAGATATAGATCCAATTTTTCTACTATTCCTATCTCTAAAGAAGGGTGAGATTAGAAGAGGGATGCCGAAATTAGACCAAGTTGTGGTATCTGGTTATATATGTTCTAGCGAAGTATAGCTAAAATGATGCTGTTCTCCCTCATAGTTTCAATCTAATTTATCAGGATTATTTGTTTTGTTTATGTGTTTGTTTGTTCGGCAGAGGAGAGTTCGGGAGGAAAGCTATACATTAAAAGATCAATTTGTTTTTTGCAGATTTTTTCCCGCTTCTCTGTGCATCGCTTCTCTCTAAAATGGGGGCACAGGGACGCGAACAGAAAAATTTTTCAATGGCTGCACCATTTTCAATCCAAACACCTTTACCAATGGTTGTTTTGGAGAACACCACAGTCTATTGAATAACACCACAGTCTATTGAATAACAAATTACTGGACATACATAACTTTCTCTCAACCAATACCTAAATGTGATAATCATCTTTTCCCAAGGAAGCTGCTGTGTTGTAAGACAAATCTTGCTTAGATTCTTCCCTTGAAAAAAAAAACAAGTAACCAAAAGTGGCCATGCATGTCCTTAGCAACTTTAAGTCATTTTTAAATTGCAACCTTCTTTGTGGGTTATCATAACAAACATTGCAATGATAAAATAGACCCTTTATTTCCTAATCATAATTTATTATTCAACGTTATTCATATTCAATATTCCCATATTCCAGTCATCTTGAAAGAACTACTAAAAAGAGATCATTTGATGTTAATTTTCTGTGAATATGATGGTCAAAGGTTACACATTTAATATGTAAATTGTTATTTATACAAAAAAAGTGTATTTTGCAGGCCATATTTAAGAAAGGTAGGGCAGTGTCTGTTGATGACCAAAAAGGGAACTTTTCTGGTGTTTTTGCGCTAAAAAAGGTGTATGTACTTAAATTTTTGTGATTTCAAGAGGGGCAGCGTCCGATAACCGGATGCTAAAAAGGCATGAAAAATGGCCTGTTTTGTATTTAGAATTTAGAAGTAAGGCGAGGCCAATTTAAAATATGTTGTTTTACGGGCCCGACTGACCCTATTTTTGCTCAAATCAAAAAAATAATAATATTGAATTTCCACTACAATATATTTTACACACTAGTTATTTGTAAAACTTAAATTTTAATAAAGCTGAAAATTAATTCAAGAAACTGAAAATTTTAGAAAATCAAGCATTCCATAACACATAATTTACTTTTATCTTTATCAAAGATAAAAAAAGTGAATTTTTGATCCAGATATTTTTTGGAAAATATTTTCATTACCTTACCAAACCTGATAAATGAAAAATTTATTCTTATTTTACCGACCGACTGACCAAACCATATTTTTCTAACGATCTGCCCGTAGAACAACAAATTAAATTTATCTCGCCTAACTAATTAATAAAAGATTTATTTCACTTTGATGAATTTTGAAAAAACTTTTATGTCATGAATGATGATGTCATCAACCTTAAGAATAATAAAACCTTTTTAAGTTTTTGCAATACCCTTCTCATCAAATGTAAATTTTCTTGGCATTATTCTTACTTGCAATTTTAAATTTTAACTTTTTAGATTGGCTGACAGGCACGAGTATAAAAGTTAGCACTGGAGTCGAAAGGCTGAAAAGAGCGGACAATAAATTTGCGATAGAAGATGTCATGGGTGGGAAATATTCTTATTCGACTTATGGCTTGACATGGGTTTCAGGTTTGTTTTTATCCCATTTAATTAATTTTAAATTAGTCCTGCTTCTTTTTTAAAAACAATTGAAATGATTGAAAATGAAGAATTTTTTTGGAATTTTTTGGAAAGTCTTTTGTTCTCATCTTAAACTAGTTCTAAATCTATATTTTCAACTGGGCACATTTTATGTTCTTTATAGATGATTCATATTTGCATTCTGAAGGAAGTGTTCTTAAATATAATATGAGTAGCATGGCTACTGAAACAATCATCGATGCTACTGATAACGTAAGTTTTTATATCATGGATGCTTCTTGAAGAATCTCATAATTTGATAATTTTCTGTAAAACAGAAAGATAATCCAAGCTTGTGACACTTATCTTGGGATCCGTACTTGCTTGTGTTAGATTGCAACTGTATGAAATTTGGAAAACACTATCTTTTGTTTTGTTATAATTCAGGAAGTCTCTTTTGACTTTACAAATGAAAATGATGTTCAAAATGTTGAAAATCTAAAGACTTAGAAAAATATTTCATAATTTTTTGATAATCAATCTTTCTCTAAATAACTTCTAAATGTGACTTTCTCTAGCAAAAGAAAAGTGATAATTAAAAATGTGAAGTTTAAGAAATTGAGCTAAGTTTCATACGATAGTGTCAATTCTCTTATCAGACTCAAAAGCTTAAAAAAGAGAGTAGAAGCTAAAACAATGATTTCTCCTTTAAGTTGATTGTACATTTTATTAGCTAATAAAAGCATCCAGGCTCAAAATTTATAGAAAACACAACATTGCTGTCTCTTAGACTTCATGAAAATACTTAGCGACAAGCCCAAAATAATGCTGTAAGGTTATTTTAAGTTACTTAAGTTCAAATAAAGGACATGTGTATTTGCTTTACATTTTTAGTATAGACATAGCTATGGTGATTATGAATTATCACCCGATCAAAAGTGGGTGTTATTATCAAATAATACCAAGAGAGTAAGTGATGTTATTTTCTTTCTTATTTAAATATTTTGTTTCCAGAAAAAGATCAGAACTACATGCTTTTTTTTTATAAGAATACACTTTATAACAATGTCCATGATGAAAATGGCCAAAAATTAAGAATATGGTAAGAATTTCACCATCATGGAATTTAGCAACTGAACGAACCTAAGAATGCCATTTTTAATGCATTTTAACCTGTAGATTGCCAATTTCGATCTTAACCTAAGTAAGAATACCGTAAGAATATTTCTGGATGATTTTCGCCAAAATGTCAAGAATATCTATGATGAAATAAAAAAACACCATTCTTATAAAAAAAAGCGTGTAGATGATAAATTTGAATGTAATGTTTGATATTACAAAGATGACTTTGGGGCTCGAGCAATAGCTTGGGTTTTGGTTTGCTTGGAGCAAAAATCATGCTCATGTTTTCATAGAACTACATAATAAATTATTAGGGTTCTTTTTCATTTGACAAATATAGTATAAAATTTGTTTAAAATGCATGCTGGATACTTCTGAGAATCCTTTATTAAAGTGACTTTTTATCATGTTTATCAATTCTTTTTCATTTTTTCATAGCTTTATAGACATTCTTCTTATGCTGATTACTATATTCAAGATTTACGTTCAAATGCTGAGCGCAATAGCAGGTAAAGAAATTCTAAGTCTTTTTTGTGATATCACAATTCATCAAGTTACCAAAAGGGTGAAGCATTTCAAATACTGGAATCTGGTTGACCTTTTTTCAGAAATGTATTTTGGGTTTAGCAAAATGATTTTAATGCTTCATCCAAATTATTAAGAGCTCTTTGAATTTGGTTCCACGAGAGTTATTATATTATTTTAAAAACTTCGTTTCAGTAAACCTCGAACGATAAAGCTTGAAACACCAGATAAAGATAAAACTGAGCAGATTCGATATGTTGGCTGGGCCAAGAAAGATAATGCTCTGGTAAGACTCGTCAAGATTGATTTTTTATACCAGCTTCTTCTGAAAGAGTTTTTTTTTATGTTTAAACAACGAGGCCCGCCCGGATACCAAAGGAACAATTTTTGAACATACACAATGTTGTAGATTTTTAAAATTTTGTGAATATGATACATTTTGGAAAGTTTTGTTTTCACTGATTTCAAAAGTAAAATGTAACTTCTTTTGAAAAAAACCTTAAAAACTATTTCTTGACTTATATTTAGGTGTTTGTTTACAAATGCAATATTTATTACGTTCCCACCGTCCTGGAAATAACAGATCGATATTATCAACTGACAGACAATGGAATACCAAAGAAGGTTTTTAATGGTGTTCCTGACTGGGTATATGAAGGTATAAGAACAAAATTATTCAAACCAAGAAATTCCTTGATTTAACAAAATTCTTTGAAATGCCCATATTTTGTAAATGTAGTGCCCATTTTTTATGTAGTTCCCCATCCGCTAACCATTTCTTTAATATGATAACAAATTTTAAATTACACAAATAAAGTTACAAATCTTACCTACACATTATTTTGAATCACAACAGAAAAGGCCTTCAAAATTTCAGACTGTTACCAAAGATTGAACAAGACAGAAATATACTCTCTCTCACAACAAACTTCTCTCACATAAATTTTGTTCATTCTTCTTCTTCTTCTTTTTCAATTAGTTTTACTGATCATAAATGTTTGATAACCCTTTTAGGTTTTCCATTTGTTCTCCTTTTATTTTCAAAAGTTTGAAATTAAAAACACATGTCATTTTTCGGAAAAAGAAATTTACTGTTAGCAACAATATTTTTTAAGTGTTTCATAAAGATTCCAATTCAATTTAAGTATTAAGAAATTACAATGGAAAGGTTAAAGGAGTGGTACACCCGAAATAGGACTTTTCTGAGGACTAGATCCTGAACTCATTTGAAATTAATTCTTTGTCCTCTGCTTTTTTGATAAATTTCAATTCGACCATCTTTCCAGTTGGAACATTTGACAAAAAGAGACCACAAGGAAGCCATCAAATAACCAACATCACCACGCTAATAATTCAAATTAATTGATGGCCTACTTTTCACTTCCTCGTTCATACTTCTCTTTTAAAAAGTTTGCTTCAACGTTTGACTTTAATAAGTGGAGCGATTTAATTGCCAGCTTCTTAAAAAAGGGGTTGCTAACATCTTTTTCAGTTTGTGGCTGTTTGTGGCTACATTTCTCTCTGATTATTTTCTCATCGAAAATCAATGATAAAAGTTTTCTGTGAAAGGCTAATAATGAAATAATGAAGAATTTTTACATCCACAATTTCTGAGATTCTTTTATAAATTTTTTGGCTAAACCGCCAGTGAGAATTCAGTACTGACGAGTCCCAAAAATGCAGATTCCACTTTGCTGCCCAAATCTCCTGATCGAAGCAGAAATTCTCGTTTCTTGTTCAAACTCTAACTATTTATAAAACGATAAATAAATTAACATTCGCATCCAACTAATTTACTTTTATCAACAGAGGAGATAATCGCTTCAACGCACGCCATCGAAGTCTCCAAAGATGGCCGATACATCGCTTTTGTTACATTCAATGCTACGGATGTTCCCTTCTTCAAGTTTCCCGTTTATGGTTCCGTCGATCATCAGTACACAACTATTGATAAAATCGCTTACCCAAAGGTATAGTAATGTGCTCCTCTGGTGATCCCTTTATTACATAGTCTCCTAAATGACTATCAGTTCGATTTTATCCCTTTGAATGGAAGAGCTGAGTTTGGAATTCAATTTAACTCTGCGCCGACTCCTCCT
Organism: Clytia hemisphaerica; assembly: GCF_902728285.1. Lineage (NCBI taxonomy): Eukaryota > Metazoa > Cnidaria > Hydrozoa > Leptothecata > Clytiidae > Clytia > Clytia hemisphaerica. The sequence goes on from NW_027103886.1 coordinate 8,253, forward strand.
GTCTTTTTAACCTCATACAGTAGTTTGGCTTTTATATTATTGACCTCATTGAACCTTTTTTAGTATACTTGTGGTGATCTCTTATACCGACAAGCCTGTCAAGAAGATTACTATCAACTCAAAATAGATACACAACTTTTTTACCCGTTCCAAAAATTATTAATGAAATTCGAACTGACATGTATGTCAGAATTATGTAACTTTTTCATTTTCCCCATTAGGCTGGTTACCCCAACCCCACCATCAAGTTCAGTGTCATTGACATGGAAGAAGTTTTGAAAAGCAAAAGCAGAGAATCTAAACGATCGCATCCAAAACCACCTGCGAAAATCTCCAAAACGTAATTTTGTAGCCAATACTTTTAAAAAGAATGTTTTATTGTTTTGAGTCTGCTCGAAATCCTTTAGTGCTTGTTATTGCCATTTTTGCCATTCTGCCACATTACTTTCTATTAAAAAAACAGTCTTTGATTTTTCTAGAGGGAAAATATAACCGTTAGAAGGATCATCGGTTTCAGTTTTAGAAGACAAAAACAGAATTTGAGTGACCAAAGCACTGTGGAGGCAAATTAAAGAAATTAGGAATTCTAAGTCGTCTTAGAGAAAAGTCGTCTTAACGAATCTATGTAATGAAATAATCAAAGCTAATTTTGGACTATTTTTCAGTGATTATTATTACGCCGTCATGAAATGGACGCCTGGTAACGAATTATTCGTCCAATGGATGAACCGCGCTCAAAACGAGACTGTTTGTGTCACATATCCTCCTGATAAAGACGAGGGAAAAACTGTAAGACTTGTCGTATACAATTGACGCTCTCTAATTCGATTTTCAAGGGGAATTACATTTTTATCGAATAAAGGACCGTATCGAATCGAATGGTATAACGTCTTTTATGAGAGTTTCATGTTGATGGTGATTTTCAATATTATTGAAAAATGGAGCGCATGGAATACTAGAACGTCGAATTAGAGAGCGTCAACTGTAGTTTGCATTGTCAGCACTTTGGATATTAGAACGTCTATTGCAATAACATACGACACCGTTTGTTTAGCCGCTGAAAATGAAAGGAAAGACTTGTTTTTTCTATAAACTCTGACGTTGTCTAAAGATGCTGGATTTCGTTGTTTTTTTCACACAGGTCGAAGAGCATTCAACGCCTCACGGATGGATTGATGATGATGTATGATGGTTTCATCTTTTCTTCTCCTTTTTTAAAAGAGTGTTATTTCCGTCTCAGTGAAGTTTATAAAGAAGATTTTCCGTTTCAAAATTCTGCATAATTCATAAAATTAGGCTCTGACTTTCTGTGTAAAATCTTCCGTCTCAGCGAAAAATATTGCATTGGCCACTGTTAAAAGGGAATCTTCTAAACCTCTCCCCTTCGTATTTTGCAAATAAATTCTGCTCCATGATTTTACCAACGTTAAAGTTCAATGTTTTCCCTTTTTAGTATGTGAAACCGAAGTTTTCACCAGACGGTAGTTATTACATAACAATGCTACCAATTGACGATAATCGACATTTGGCCAAAGTCTCTTTGACCAGTGAGGTATAATGTAACTGTATGATTAGTAAAGTTTTAGAGTCGTTGAATCTTGGGGATTTTTTACAAATTTCATCAATCTAGATTCTGATCAAAAGGGTCTTGATCGATTCGTATTCTGAATATCTCGAGAAATGAACGGCTATTTGCAGTTGAAATTATTAGATCAACCTATCGCTAGATTCCAGCGGAGTTGCTTTACTAACCATTCTTTTTTCTTTAGACACCATCCATAGATTATTTGACTCGTGGGAAATATTGGGTTCAAGATATCAACTGTTATAACAGTAAAGACAATTTAATGTAAGTCAGAAGTTTCGTCAACGAACTGTTGTCAGAAAGTCGACGCGTGGTTTCAAAACAGATTGCACTCCTAGGATAAAGAGTATCCTTGCCATTGAGGGGCCATTGAGTTTGAAGCCCCGAAGGGTTAGAGATGAATCTTCAACCTTTCCCGAGCAGGAAAAAGGGAAACCTTGAGATTTGCACCGCATTAAGGATGACGCCTTAAATCTAGCGCTTTCTTTGTTTTCAAGTGGCATAATTTTCCGATTAGATTAGTTTTACTTTCAATCTGGCATTTATGTAAACCATGTGAGCACATGAGTTAAAAACGTTGATCGGTTTAAAAAAAGTTCTTTACAGGTATTGTATTACATAATTTGATTGTATGTTCTTTCGTGGTGTCAATTTCAATCTTTGAATCCACACTTCAGACACTTTTACCACATCATTTTCGACCATTTCTTAAGGAGGGCTGCTTGGATATTTTTCTAGATACTTTCGAAGCACAGAACAATCACCGCGCTATCGCCAGGTTTACAGTATCGATGTCAACACAAAGGAAAAGAAATGTCTCACTTGTGGACTGATCAAAGGTACTACACATTTTTATCATTATTAAAAGCTCGCATTTCAATAAACGCGGTAAATGCTGCAGTTTGGTTTTAGAAAGAATTTCTAATCTGATAAATCAATTTTGAATCTTGTCGAAGAAACTTTTGCCGAGGAATGTTTTGATCCATAAATAACGAGTAAAAGAGCCGCAACACGCTTTTTCTTTTATAAGAATATACTTTATAACAGTTTATAAGAATATTCATGATGAATTTGGCCCAAAAGTTAAGAATATGCTAAGAATATCACCATCACGGTATTAGGCAACTGTCTAAGAATGCTATTTTTAGGGCATTTTGCTCGTAAATTGCTCTAAAATTCCCCAGCCATGCTAAGAGCTTTCACAAAAATGCAAAATTTCTGCTTGGGGTATGCATGTTTTGCATATTAGATTTAGGATGAGTTTGGATCCAAACTGCAAGAATATTATAAGATAATTTTTCCCAAAAAGTTAAGAACGCCAGAACATTAGTTCATTCCCCTTCAGGAGTAGACAGATTTTGGCTAGCTAGACACTTTTTTAAACAACAAATTTTCTTTGCGAAAAATTCCTAAGCCGTTTTTCATAATTTATTGTGAGATTTGATTAAAAGTTATCCGTTACTTGAAATATTGTATTTTCACTTTTAACATTTCTTGATTCTGTCGCTCGGCAAAACTATCGTTCTCAGTCCGGAATATTTATTCTCATTTAACTTTTTTTACCGAAACTCGCTTATTATTTTTCAAAATGAATTTCTGAAAATATCTCGATACAAAAAATATACAATAGCCGTAACACCTAAAAATCTGTAAATAGTTTACTTGAGATGGAGAGATCAACAACCCAGCTGGCACACAACGTTGTTTCAACGTTCACTTAACGTTATATGGACGTTGTGAACGTTAGATAAACGTTGAAACAACGTTGTGTGCCAGCTGGGAACCCTCGAAAAGTCTACCGTGCGTGAAAAATCCAAATAACGGTCTTTTTTAAGGTTTCAAACTTTTAGGCTTTTTCAATCCAGCTCGTGATTTTAAAACGAAAAACCATCTAACATGCATAAACACCCGAAAATGTTGCAGGGACTTGCAAAGATTTGCTTTCGAACTATGGGAATGGTCCTTTTGCTAATCCGTCCCTTAGAGAATCTTTAGAATTTCTAGAATCTCCCTTCGGGTTTTCGGCACTTGGGATGAATGATAAATCTTCCTAATTTTTTCGAGCATTTTTGTTGATTTAGTCCCTGTAGCTATCACTGTGTTTTTCGCATAAGTAATTTGTTTCTGTTTTATTTTGGGATCCTTAGCCTAGTTGTTAAACAAACCCTTATTTTTATAGACCCTACCACCAAACAAGAGTGTACGTACCACTACCCAGTGTTCAGCAAACAATGTAGCTGGGTTTCATTGATGTGCCAAGGTCCATTCCTCCCTACTGTTCAAATGTTCGACGTCAAAAACGAGAAAGTCTATCAAATGTTGGCGTCTAATGATAAATCTCGTGAGCAACTGAAAGAGAAGGACCTACCAGTCAACGTATATTACACCATTAAATCTGATGGATATGATATCCCAGTGAAAGAAACACGACCTCCGACTTTTGATGTCAATAAGAAATATGCTGTCTTATTTGATGTCTATGGTGGCCCAAATACTCAAAAGGTATAACTGATCAAGACATTTAGTATCTTAACAAGATTCGAGTAGGCATTTCTTAGTTATTTCTGTCCAAAGTTGATCTATAAGACTTGACTTTTTATGACATCAGAGCCTTTTTCTTCATTCCCAATAATCCCCATCCCCATGCAGTGAATGGTTTTTTCACATGAACCAATCTTTCATTTCATTCTAGCTCCTTATTTACCTAACCCAAATACTTCCCACTCTCTAACCTTTCCCTCCCCCAAACTCGAGCACCCTTAACCTCTCCCTTTTCAAACCCTCAACTTTAGGTGACAGACCAATACGGGATAGGCTTTAACGATTTCTTCGTTCTTGGACATGACATAATCGTGGTCGCTTTCGATGCGCGTGGAACTGGCTTTCTTGGGTATAAGTAAGTAATGAAAAGAAGTCCACCCAGTGACCGAGCTTAAGCTCATGCTTTGTTCATTGCTTCTTTTTCCAGCATAAAATGTTTTTTCATAAAGGAGGATATTTTGTTCTCTAAGGACATGTCCTGGGTAGGAAGGGTAGGGAAACTTCTTGCAGTGAAATCTTTGTTATTTGCTCATTTTTGGTATACGAAAGTAAAATTTTAGAATGAAGTCGTAACCCTCCACTGGGAGAGTGCAATGAACAGGGTATTAAGAGCAGCTCAACACTGATACATATCCAAAGAATTTTTTCGATAAAAACTTATCGACGTTTTTTATCTCAATGTTTTGTCTCAAAGTTTTCACTTTTTAGAACTCCAGAGTAATTCATTGGATATGTATATTGGATTTTAATCTTCTTCGTTTACGCTTCCTTCTTCTATTGTTTCCGTAATTTTTACTTTAGGTGTTAGATATGTTCTCGTTGCACTTCAATGAATACTTATGCACTAATTTCGATATTCTGGTCCTGCAAATTGATGCTCGAGGCTCTGGTTACTATGGTTATGAGTAAGCTGAAAATCTTAAACTTTAAACTTTAATATTTACGTAAAAAATGTAATATAAAATTGTTAATTGATAAACATAATTGATAGACATTGCTCTTATTTCCAGACATGAAAATTGAAAATATAGATTACCCTTCTGTTTCAGAATTTCTTTTAAAGGTTTTGTTTTTAAATAAGAGTGGTATCGTTTGCTTGCTTATCACTTTTGATTCACCCAAGCTTTTTCACATTGGTTTGACACAGATGTGGAGCAAGATTGGTCAGAAAAAGGAAAAGAGAACATTTTTTTGCTTATATCAGCATAATGTAACAATAGGCAGACACTGTTTTTATATGAAATGTGTCTGATATGAAACGGGAACACTCTAGTAAAAATAAAACCTTTAGATTAATCTTTAACCTATACATAAATATGCTAAATGATCCT
>NW_027103887.1:0-1902 GCF_902728285.1 Clytia hemisphaerica
CCCTTAGACCACGAGGGACGCGTATATGCCAAAATACTGAGTCTCAGACTTGAGGTCATACAGTATCTCCCGACCACTTGATTTAAAGGGGTATAAACCGAATGCTTTAGTTTTAGGAAGATAAAAATAGCTTTCCAATGGTACCAAAACTATCTTCCAAATCAAAAGCTACAAGCTTTTATGGCACTTTAAAGTTTTGAGTTTCCAAAAAAAAATAGAAAATTTCAACTTAAAAAAAAACAGCGTACACAAAGGATTAAATAAACCAAAATAACGTTTGCTATTCTCAATACCGAGTTTATGTATGTGTGTTTTTCAGCGACGGAGACGGTAAGGTTCTAATTTGGCTGGATCATGACCAACTGAGCACGACGGTAAATCAGCAGTTTTACCGTCCTCGATTTTGCGGGTCAGAACTGCGGGTTATTCCAAATCGCTTCAGTCACTTTACCGTCCTCAAAAGTGCAAATACATAAACTCGCTAATATCCGGGGGGGGGGGGTACTTGAAAATGATAATATTTCACTTCACATACAACAAACGCATAATTAAATAACCTAGGGGAAACTAGAGTTGGTGAATGAAAGGTATGTGCAGACTTGACCTCCGAAAACTGACCCTTGTAGAGAGACTGATTTTTGCTGAAAAGGTGACCCTTCGAGAGACAAAATTGCTAAAATCGTAACCCTTAGATAAAGATTTGCATAACAAAAATTCATTTAATTTTCAAAAGAATTCTCCAATACCATCGAAAACTACTTTCTTGACTTTTCACTCTTCTTCGACTCGAGTTTGTGAAATAACTCGATTTCTAAACAACGGCATGTGCCGCCAAAAAATGGCTTTCTAAATCGGACCCTTACAGTGCAACCTTTGAGCAGTGAAAAGGTACCCTTACAGTGCATTTTACCGAACGTTTCTGACCCTTACAGTGTAGTTTGATTTTATATCTTATTTTGCTGAAGCCACCTGAAAATGAGCCTGAGATGTCGACACATTGTTCAAAACAAATCAAAATGATTGCGAGTTAAAATTATAAAGATACATCCGCGATTTTTAGTCATACTTACAATTCAGCAGTCACAAAACACACCCTTACAGTGTGTCCAGATAAAAAAAGACCCTTGCAGTGCACTCTATCAAAAGTACACCTTACAGTGCATTTCGAAGGTCTCGAAAAACCTACACTTAAGAGTGGCATCTGAATGCCCAATCTTTGCCTGATTCAGGGGTGCAGGGTTGTAAAAATAATAAACTTATTAGTAGTATTTGAACGTGCCTTTAAGAGCACCTGGGAGATTCACTCAAGGTAGTGACGTTAAATTTTCAGGCTTCCTTAAGAACATTGTAAGGATCAAAAACGAGAGAAGAGTGTAAACAGTGATTAAAAACACCCTCATCACACAGACTCACTGGGACCCTAGCCCCACTGGAAAATTTGGCAAAAAAATCGTCCCCGGTGGGAAAATACCCTGGAATTTCAGCCCCAATGGGAAAATGACTTTTATTCCATCCAATTCAATGTTTAAAAATTGCACTCCAAAAACCATCCCCACCGGATTTTTTCACCTTCTATCCCCATCGGGATTTCAATAGGAATTTTTATCCCCACTGAGGAAAAAAGTTCCAGTCTGTGAGACAGGGGTGTGTAAAACGTAGAAAAAAGTAGAAAATTTTGCTTTAAAATGGACCAAATTTTTCAAGAAAACACACTTTAAGACCCGATTTTTTACCCAAATTTACTCAAGTTAGCTAAATTTTCCAAGGATAAGGATCCAATTTTGAGACCGTAATTTTTGTCAGCACATACAGTACGGTAGTTTTCAGATCGAGTGCACCCTAGTGAGTTTTAGAACGTTTCAATAAAAAATCAACTCTCTACAATGTGAAACTCATCTACAT
>NW_027103887.1:1908-9203 GCF_902728285.1 Clytia hemisphaerica
TCAACAAGACGACTGAAAAGTCGAAAATTTCGCCTTGAAAATATGTATCGATAAATACACCCCTGAGTCAGTGGCCCGGTCAGATCCACCCCGGTGAGTAGCCCGGTGAAAAAAATGCCTAAAAACAGCCCAAATTTTGTCCCCGGTGGAAAATTGGTAACCCCGGGCAAAAAGGCAAAAGGTTTTGGAAACCCGGGCTGAGGCATGAAAGTTTCTGTTTACCCCGCTGGAAATACTGAAAATTTTGATTCCCCCGGTTGAAATCAAGGAAAGCTTGGGTTACCCCGCTGTTGAAATTAAAAAGTAGAAATCTTAAAAAATAGAAAATGTATGAAATAGAAAAGTAAAACTTGAGCTAAAAACTTACTGTGTTCCATCCAGTTTGAAAAAATTGTAAACAAACTATGTTACTGAGCTACCATCTTGCGTGTATTTACCTAAGTTTAACCGCCCTCGATACTTAGAGTTTATGGCGGCCATTTTTTGGAACATTTTGATTGCGTGCAGTTCGCGCGGCAATGGAATATTCTTACAGGCAAGCTCAAATAAAAAAGAATAACAAAACTCGGATCCCAAAACTCAAAACTCTCTCAACAAAAATATTCTTACAAAGGAAAAGTGTATTATGTTCCCGAGCATATTACACATTGGATTCTCAAAAAAAGGTTTTTGCTTTCTCTCTTCAATGTTTACTTTAAACATCATGAATAATTTAGTAGTACCTTCCATTATTCTAGAAAAAGCGCAGAAAATTTTCATTCTATTTTTTCTGACTGTTTTTTTCTGTCTTTTATTAGAACTTTTTGATTGAGTTATTCTTTTTTTTTTTTACTATCTCGTTTTTTCGGGAGAAGACAAACCGTGGACCCCTGATATGGACCCCCGATATGGACCACTAATATGGACCCCCTTTAAATAGCGAGAAAAGCATTGTGGGTATTTCCCAACATTAAATAGGTAGTTATTTGTGCTATATTATAGTCATATATAATATAAACAACAGTTATAGAGTTACATACATGATACATTCTGTTATTTAGACATAAATTCAGTTCGTTCAGAGGGGGGGCGTACGGGATATCGGTACATCGGTATTGGCCTTTTTTTAGATCGGTAAATCGGTATTAATTACAGGGAAAAAATGATCGGTACTCGATATTTCAAAATCATCTCGGTATCGGTAAAAGACCCATTTTTATGTCGGTATTTCGGTATTATCGGTCAACCATCGGTATCAAAGATCATGAGCCATTGCGCCCCAAGACCAAATTTGGTGAGATAAATTTTAAAATCTTGCAATTTTTTTCGCTCGCTCGCTTCGCTCGCAATAAAGTTCTTTCACAATCTACCAATACACTCTTCTCGAGATGCATAAATAAGCATTGCAGGCCTCGTTTTCAAATATTGTTGCCTAAGTAACTCAACGTCATTTGACATGTAATTATCTTTTGTAAATGTGCGTGCTTTTGTTTTAAAACTGATAACTTCCTTTTGGGAATGCATTTACGTCTACGTAAATTGAATGTTGAATAATTATTCTTCTTGCGAACGAGGCCAGCAATGCTTTCTCGAGAAGAGTGTATTTGGCGAACACAAAATTTTAAACAAAAATTTAATTTTTTTTGCTCGCCTCGCTCGCACTAGCTTCTTCGATATCTTCTTGATAATTGGTCAAATTCATGGCTTTTTTAGAGTGTATGTTATTTGGTTGACTTTCAAAAATTTTCTATTTGGCCAAAGCCTCCTTTACTATTCGAATATATGAACGATATGTTCTGAGCGCTGATCTAATAAATAATCCCTCCTTCATACGTAAGTTAGTACAAATTAAGGAACACTCAGGGGCGCCAATTTGAAAAATTATTGCGGCAATTTTGATAAGGCAAGAGGCTCAGCCAGGGGTCTGCTTGACACGTGAATGACCATTTTTCTGCCGTGAATACAGTTGACGCTCTCTAAATTGACGTTCTACTCTTTGATAAGCTCCCATTTTCGATCCATTGGCGTTTCGACAGGGGGCCACGCCTCCCCAAGTTGAGCTTTTTTGAATGCCAAAATCTTGAAATTACCCTAAACTGTAATTGATCGCCCTCCACCAAAAAAAAAAATAATTGACCAAAAAGGTCAAAGTTTTCCCAACAGAATGTGAAGGGGTTTGTAGTTTTTGTGACCTTTTTCTGGCTACCTTTGACCTTTTTAAGGTCTCCTTTAAGCTGTTTGATATTTCTTAGACCTAAATTTTCGCCTGCGGCGCCAAGATTACAAAGCAAACTCTCTGCGACATAAAATTTTATACTTTCTACACATTTTGTGACCTTATTCTCGCTAACTTTGAGCTTGCTTAGAGCAAAAATTTACTCTGAAAAAACTTTCTCTGAAAATTTCCCCTAAAAAAGGTCAAAATTTTTCCAATCTCGCCCCCCCCCCCGAAACGAAAACTCGTGGCTACGCCTCTGCTAGACTTTACTCAATCCATCTCGATGAACAATGTCGCAAATTTTTCTTGCACGCTTCGCTCGCATTTCCTAAATGTTTCTAAAATGACCTGAATTTTAAGTTCAAATTTCGGTATACCAATGCGACCAAAAGGGGCGCCAGAATAAGCCTACAAGGGGGTACCTTAAGCCAAAATTTTACTTTTGCTAACCAGCCTGTACCTACCCAACACGCTACAGTTTGGTAATTGTTATAGAGAATTTTGGATGATGAAAAACCCGACCTTTACTGTCCACACATACCAAGCACCCATTTTTGCCTAAGTACCCCCTCCGGGGGACGAGTACCTAAAAAATGGGGAAAAATTGATCGGTATCGGTATTTGAACGAAACAATTATCGGTATATCGGTAATTGAGAGAAAAAGTGATCGGTATATCGGTATTACGAAGTCCCGTACGCCCCCCACTTCAGAGTGATTTGTTCTATTGTTGAAATGTTGACACAATGTTGATATTTGAGAAAAATATTGATATCAAGACAAAAACATTCAAAATATTTATTATACCGAAAGTGATGTAGATAGTGTGAATGGATATAAAAAGACACGAATCAGAAGCTTGTGACTTCTGTTTTAGATTGATGGCACATGAGGCCCGAGTTACATTGAAGAGTTACATTTAGGAGCGTTCCAGTTGCTAGTATAACTTCCTCTAGAAAATAAAAGTTTATTATCATAGGATGGACTTTTTATGTAGGTATCATCCACGAAATCTTTTTTCAGAGGCAAACGATATGCGTAATATTATGAAAGTTCGAGTTACTTGAGTTTCAACAAAGAACTCGGAGAATACAAGATTGCTAGTTCAAGTGAAAACTCTTACTGTTCCTTAAGACTTGTTTTATTATCCTCAGCCTGGTCAGTTCCTTAACAATTCCTTATTTTTCGGACCATTTTCAGCCTCGAGTTCCTTATAAACGTGTTCCTTATATAAAAAAAACGTGTAATGTTTTAAATTCATTTTTGATGGATTATATCCCTAGCTATGATTTAAAACAATGTGACACTGCTAAGAATTCATTTGCTTGATACCCTGGTCAGTGCCCCCGACCTAATAGTTAATACCCTGGGAAATGTTAAATGTTTCCATCAACAATGTATATTTCTTCAAAAAATCAAAAACAACACGTTGTTTTATTCTCCCCCTTTGTGAGGCCTGGATGGTTTCATGTTTTTAAAAGAAAAAGTGTGGACATTATTATTTTAGTTAGTAAGTCAATGGATTTTAAAAGAAATTGTGGGATCTTTTGTTCTTCTATCGTAACTTTTTAGCTACACACTTTTTATACGCAACACAGTGAAGGGCTCAGGCTTCAAAATGGCCAAAAAAGCAAGTTGGCTTAGGCCCTTAGGAACCCTAAACCTAATAAGGATGAAAAATTTTTTAAATAAGGGAAACCTTTTTTTTTTCTTTTTCCACTCTGAAAAGACTGAATTCTTGCTATATTACGACCAAAAAACTGCTGTTTTACTATCAACAATTTGAAATTTGAGGCCATTTTTAGCCCATCTAGAGGGTCCTTTTTTCAAAAATTTTCTTAACCGTCGGCGCCAACCGGTGGCGCCTCCTCACACACTGATGTAGCCGTTACATCATAATAGTAAACATACACCACCCTTGTTAAACATCCTAAATCTACCCCTGAATCGAAGAAGGTGCTGGCGGAGATTTTAGGAGATTTTAGACTATCGACTCTTAAATTTTTACACTAATAAGAAGAATGATGATAACGGTTATCAAAGGACTGTTAAAGTGCAATTTCCTCCTGAAAATAGAAAAAATCGCTTATAATTTGTATTTACCCCGGAGAAAAGTAAGTCAAAATTTTTGAACCCGGTGGATTTTTTGCTCATGAAAAAAAACCCGGTGAAAATTTATTTTTTTGAAAGTCACCCCGGTGAACTTTCAGAGTCCACTGGGTCACTGAGACAGGGGTGTATAAATATGAGGTACAGGCGCTAATAAAAGTGCTTTCAAACACACCTGTGTGATTATTTTGAAACAAATCCAATCCCTGCATGCATTTCACTCTTAAAAACTGATCAATGAAGTAAGCCCGAAGGGCTAGAATTGGATCTCCTTAGTGCAGTGGGATTTGAAGCCTTCCCATCCCACCAAAAATGTGCGGCCTTGAGCGACCCGCCTGTTTTTTCTACAAATAACAGATAGAAACTAAAATTTCCCACTAGCTTTCAAAAAATATACCATTTCACTGGGAAAAATGTAAAAATTTCAACTAGTTTCCATTTTACGAAACTTTCACATTTCAACTAGTTTCCAGATTTGGAAATTTTTACAACGAGTTTCCTATAATTTCCAACATACGGAAATCTTACATTTGAAGTTTCAAAAGGAAATTTTTGGAAACTATTGGAAACTTTCTTATTTTGACAGACTTTCAAAACGAAGGTTTAATAAAAATAATAATAATAATAATTATACACGGATTAATAATTACAATCAATTAATCAATGTCGTAAAAATGTAAAAGAATGATAAAAGTTGGTCGAGAACCCGGTTTACACGGCACGCTTTATCAATTTGCCGTACGACTTGCTTGAGCTCTCAGACTTTGAAATTTTTGAGAAAAATTAAAAGGGTGTCGATCGAGGGCGCTTATACCGACTGCAGAATACCGCCCGTTATCAACATTTCAAAACTCGTCCCAGTTCCCCTTTCTTTCTCTGGCTTGGCGGCAAACAAGATGGCGATGGTTGATGCACCTCTTGTCTTGATATGAAGGAAAGAATCACACAGTTAAGTACAAGTTTCTTGTCTGTTTAGAGCAATTCTTTTTGTCCATGTTCTGTTTAATCCTATTTCTTTGAAGTAACATTTTAATACAGTAGAAACGTCTTATAGAAAATACTGGTGTCCTGTCTTTTGTGGTTTATTTTTCTGAAGTTTATTTTCTATACATTGATTTTAAGTCGCTTTCAACACACAGGGTACAAGTTTAGTGAGCTGAAAAAAACAAAAATTTCTTTCAACGGGTTTCTTTAAACAATAAAGCTTGGGTTTCAAGTGAATAAATTTTTGAGTGTAAGTCAGATGATGATGGCTAGTATATTAGGGTTTACAACAAATAAATTTGTGGAAGAAAGAATTGGTTTTAAACCGCTTAGTCAAATACTTGTAAGTTTTAATTGTTCCCTGGGTCTACACATTTGTTGTGTATGTGGCATCTTTTGATGAAACTTGAGACCCGCTTTCATAAAAAACTTTACGTATGGCTAGTTTATGAGTTTACGACAAATGAATTTGTGGAATAAAGAATTGATTTTAAACCGCTTAGTCAGATACGTGTAAGTTATAATTGTTCTCTGGGTCTACACTTTTGTTGTGTATGTGGCATCTTTAGATGAAACTCGAGACCCGCTTTCATAAAAAACTTTACGTATGGCTAGTATTAGGGTTTACGACAAATAAATTTGTGGAAGAAAGAATTGATTTTACAGTAAACAACTTAGTCAGATATGTGTAAGTTATAATTGTTCTCTGGGTCTACACATTTGTTGTGTATGTGGCATCTTTTGATGAAACTTGAGACCCGCTTTCATAAAAAACTTTCACATATGGCTAGTTTATGAGTTTACAACAAATGAATTTGTGGAATAAAGAATTGATTCTAAACCGCTTAGTCAGATACGTGTAAGTTATAATTGTTCTCTGGGTCTACACTTTTGTTGTGTATGTGGCATCTTCTGATGAAACTTGAGACCCGCTTCATAAAAAGCTTTTACGTATGGCTAGTTTATGAGTTTACGACAAATGAATTTGCGGAAGAAAGAATTGATTTTAGTCAAATACGTGTAAGTTTCAATTGTTCCCTGGGTCTACACATTTGTTGTGTATGTGGCATCTTTTGATGAAACTTGAGACCCGCTTTCATAAAAAACTTTGCGTATGGCTAGTTGATGAGTTTACAACAAATGAATTTGTGGAATAAAGAATTGATTTTAAACCGCTTAGTCAGATACGTGTAAGTTATAATTGTTCTCTGGGTCTACACTTTTGTTGTGTATGTGGCATCTTCTGATGAAACTTGAGACCCGCTTTCATAAAAAGCTTTCACGTATGGCTAGTTTATGAGTTTACGACAAATGAATTTGTGGAATAAAGAATTTATTTTAAACCGCTTAGTCAAATACTTGTAAGTTTTAATTGTTCCCTGGGTCTACACATTTGTTGTGTATGTGGCATCTTTTGATGAAACTTGAGACCCGCTTTCATAAAAAGCTTTCACGTATGGCTAGTTTATGAGTTTACGACAAATGAATTTGTGGAATAAAGAATTTATTTTAAACCGCTTAGTCAGATACGTGTAAGTTATAATTGTTCTCTGGGTCTACACTTTTGTTGTGTATGTGGCATCTTCTGATGAAACTTGAGACCCGCTTTCATAAAAAGCTTTCCATGGCTAGTTTATGAGTTTACGACAAATGAATTTGTGGAATAAAGAATTTATTTTAAACCGCTTAGTCAAATACTTGTAAGTTTTAATTGTTCCCTGGGTCTACACATTTGTTGTGTATGTGGCATCTTTTGATGAAACTTGAGACCCGCTTTCATAAAAAGCTTTCACGTATGGCTAGTTTATGAGTTTACGACAAATGAATTTGTGGAATAAAGAATTTATTTTAAACCGCTTAGTCAATACGTGTAAGTATAATTGTTTCCTGGGTCTACACTTTTGTTGTGTATGTGGCATCTTTAGATGAAACTTGAGACCCGCTTTCATAAAAACTTTACGTATGGCTAGTTTATGAGTTTACGAAATGATTTGTGGAATAAAGAA
>NW_027103888.1:0-19249 GCF_902728285.1 Clytia hemisphaerica
ATGGGAAAAGATTAAATATAGAGCCTGTGAATGCACGCAAGGAGCGAACCGTAGCAGGTGCAGGTAAGTAGAGAATAGTTCTGGTTTCTTAAGGTTTGGAGGAAGTCCCTCGGTTCTAAGAAAGTTAAATGTACAATGATATACATTGATTTAAAAAATTTGAACTGTTATATTCTACACTATATACAGTGCACTCTCCATAACTCGAACAAGCACGGGGAACACAAAGTGGTTGATTTAAGGAAATTTCGATTTATGGAGAAAGGTTTATAAGGCATTGTTGGAGTTAAGGAAACATTCAAGTTACAAAAGTTCCAGTTAAAAAGACTCTCCTGTATTATAAGCAAACCTTTCTTGGCAAATGATATTTCCTGCTTAGCCATTCTTTGTTTCAAATAATAACACCATACATCTTTGGGAAGAGGTTTCATAGCATCCAACATCTAAAAAAGATAGAGAAACCATGTTTAAAAGAAGATCGAGTCTCTGAAATAAAAACTCAATGGAGGTAAATCTCTCCCTCTTTTTAACGAACATTTAATATGTTTTTTTTCTCAGGTTTTTAAATACTGCTGACTCATGCTAATTCGAATTCGAATGGCGAATCTTATTTGTTCAAATTGAAGATAAATTCGAATTGAAGACAGTATTTTAAGAGGGTTTACTCTTGATGGAAACTAGGAATCAGTACGAATCATAGAAAGATTTGTATAATAGAGGTTCGTTGGGTTTACTGTAAAAAAAACATGAAGCACAATTTCTTTGCGATTTGTGACGAATTTCTTGGACGCCTTGTTTACACTAACAGTCTTTAATGAGACGAAACTCTTCATTTTTCGTAATAAAATGTTTATCTTAAGTGGATGAATTTTCGGGTCAAAAGCATTTGCAGAAGAAAACATACACAGACGTTACCACGTAATACAATATGCTGTTGACATCTGGCACAGGCTAGTAACATGTATGACCAGCAAGAAAATTCAACAATTCATTATCTTGAGGTAATTGTAAAGTGGTAAATTTAAGCTAGAGAGAAAAGTTGCCACAAAACTTGCTACTATTGACAAAAACTGGGGTGATTCCGTAGAAAAAATTACGTCATGAATATTATGAATGACTTACCTTAAGAAATTCTTTTCTTTTTTTCGGGTTGTCAACCATGCAAATAAATTGGTCGATTTTCTCGAACCTTTTGTCATCATCCTTAAGTTGTGCAAGTTTTTCCATCAAAAGTTTTAATATTGCAGGTCACTTTATTATTGGTTATCTAAACGGTGAGAGAGTACTACAGTTAAAGCTCAACAATAATAAATGAAAAGGTATGGAGTAAATTTCATTGAGAAAAATCCAGTACTTTGTATAATTAGGCGTTCACCCTATTCTTGCAAGACAAATCTAAAGGGGCCATCGATATAAGCTCTGGTTTTTATTCTAATTGTGAATTAAAGTGGGCAGAAAGTTGATTGTTTAGGTCAAGACATTGTCCTCTTTGGACCTCAATTTCAATCTTTTTCAAGCAAAGATTTTAACTGCCAACTTTCTGTCTACTTTTTGCCGACTGTTACAATTAGAATAGATGGCCAGTTGTTCTTTTATATTTTACTAGATAAGACGAAGCTTAAAAAGAGTGACGATTGACCAGATATGTTGAAAATCTGTGCACAAGGGTCAGTAAATTACACGTTGATCTCCAGTACTCTTGTATTATTGAGTCTGTTCCGCTAGCATATTTGTGATGGTGTAGCTAGGTATTTTCAATCTCGAACCAGCTTCGGTCTTAGTACTTTACAGACCGGTCAATATCTTGTCATGTTCAAAATCCACTTCAGGACTATCATCACATGCCATGAAATACCCGTCGAAAATAAATCGATCCTGATATTTTTTGTTATTCTGAAAATAATTCTAATTCTATTTAAGTTATGTTTATATGTCGAAAAAAAATATTAAAAATTTAAAAATAATGATGTGTAAGTCATAAAAAGTAATTAAAAGAAATAAAAAATACTCAAAAAATAGGTACACTAATCAATATGCGACAACAATATCATGCAATACGTTTCAAAACAAACCTTAAAATCACATTATGATCGGCAAAAACTGTAAAACAGAATTAAGTAAAGATTCAAGATTCAAAGGTAAAATTTTTTTGTGTTATTTATCATACCCTTACAAAAGGTTTAACTTGAATAACAATAGTGGATCTAAACGGCCGTTTCATAATGTAACGAAGAGAGAACATGTGCCATCGGAACACAATCAGGTCGATTGTGATTTGATCTCGCAACGATGATCGCAATCAGTTTACAGTATATATGTAGAAAAATACCTTAGCTCAATTGGTAGAAATGGGAGTCAATCCATGTCAGTTGACTGAGCTCACATAGTAATTTCTTGATAGTCTTTGGTAAATTAATTTTCACCAAATCGTGGATAGGATAATTCAACAACACAACTTTCAACGCTGAATGTAAAAGGGTTTCGACCCCTCTTGTTTTCAATTTGAAAACTTTTGTAAAGTTTTTTTTAGGGAAACCATCTTTATGGAAGCGATTCACGAAAGGATGGTCTTCAAAACGGCTCTCGGTGTAAAAAACAATCAATTCGTTCGAGCACCACTTCAGCTTGAAATTTGTGACCAGAATATCATCGTTTGAATTCGACTTTAGTTCTTGAATAAATTGTCCAGTAAAAGGATCAATGATATAAACATCTTTGTAACCCAGCAAGACCAAAGAATTTCCAGAAGTAACTTTCCACACCCATGGTATATTGCCTGAATCTGGCATATTTGGGATGTTTTGTGGGAGACTTATTTTGTGTAATAAATTCAGAAAGTATTTTGTTGAGAATTAATTGAAAAAACGAAAATTTCTTTCCTCCCGCGATCAAGATTAACCAAGATTTCACCATTAGTCAAATCATAAGACCATTCGAAATTCTGACATTACTCATCCACGTCTTGGATTGGCGAGAACCGTTCGGCTTTGTAAGGAATACACCACTAAACCATTCTTAGAATACATCAGGATTTTATCATGCTTAACATTGAAAATGGGCTAATAGTGGAGCAAACATCAAGATTTTATCATGCTTAACATTGAAAATGGGGCTAATAGTGGAGCAAACATCGAACTGGTGTGCATCGAGGGAGAGAATTGATATTTGAAGAAATGAGCTTGGCAAAAATATTGGGCATTTTCGACATTTTCAAAAGTGTTTTATTAAGTTGTAAGAAAAAAATGTTCATGGCCAAGGATAGAAAATCTTTAAATCACGAGAGTTTTTCATGTAAGAGAAAAAAATAAAACTTTCAGATTTCACGGAGATTGAATACCCCCTGTTTGATATTTGTTTCCTCCTCCGTTTGATTGGTTTTTCCTTTTCAAAATTTTGAAGTGACACTAATTCATAGTTCGGATCCCCCCTCTTTCTAAAGGAGGGATGACACCTTTCGAAAAAATAAAGAAGGGAAGGATCGGAAATTTTCATGAAACAGGGGGGTAACAAGGAAGGGGTAGCAAGGAAGGGGAATAGTTTAAATATTATATACATATTGTAGATTATTTTCAAGCACTGTTATGAAATTTGGTCTTCATGAAAGGAAGTTTTCTGTTAGAGTAAGTCTGAGACAAAAAGAAGAAAGAGGCTTATTATTTCGCTTTCTCTCTCTAAAGATATTTCACATATATTTGTTAGCTATTTTTGTCCAAAATCCTTAGGGATAGGCATTTTTAAAGGTTAGGGGGGGGGTGCCAAGAAGGGGGGTCGTTTAAGAGGGGGTATCAGACCCCTTTCCGCTCTCACTATATGTTCATTACTATCATATGAAGAAATCGTTGACCCAGGCAATGTGATGAACAGACTAACAATCCGACAAATTTGTGAAAAACTTATAAATCAAAATCCTTAAAATTATCTTTATGATCTAATTTCTTGATTTAATTTTCAAACCCAATTTTTATTACACTTTGAATTGTTATCCATTGTCACTTAAAATATGTTTTTATACTTTCTGGTAAATTCATTTGCAACAAATCATTGATAGAATATTTAAGCAAGACAGTTTTCAATGCAGTATTGAAAAGTGATTCCACCACTCTATTACCATACAACAAAGGATTAACTTGGATAAAATATTCGTCAGCAACTTTATCCCTGTACAGTGTAACAATTTCATTCGAACACCAGTTCAACATGATATTCTGGACATCACAGCTTGTGACAACTTGCGAATTCAATTGATGGACAGGCAATCCAGTGGTAAGATCAATGAAATATACAATGTGGTTATACCCTAGTAAAGCCAAAGAGATACCACTAGAAACTGTCAACAAACATTTGTCCCACTGATCTACATCTTGAAGAAAGTCCGAAACATTTATCTCTTGTAAAATTTTTAAGTTGACTTCCTTGTAGTTCAAGCTGAAAACGCAAATTAAACCAGCCTGCCTATAGAAATTAACCAACATTTCATTATTTTTTACATCAGTTGACCAAAAAAAGTCCTTAAAATCTGCCACCTCTTCCAGAAGTAACACAGCTTGAGTTCTTAAAGAGTAAACAAGAAAACTGCCAGTCTGCGATGAAATAGCAATCTTATCTCCAGCATCATTGAATTTTGAATCAATGATAAATTTCATACCAAGACTGTGAAGATCTACAAAATGAATTTTCTCCAAGGATAAAATCTGACCATCTGACCAAACACACTTGAAAAAGTGCGCCACTTTAATATTGTCAACTTCAATAATAACACTTACAGTTTTATCATCCAATGTAAAGTTCAAAAATACATTTATGTCATAGACTTCTTCGAGTTGTAATTCAATGGTGTATAACTCAATGTCATCTATCCAATTTCGTATTCGAATATTTTCATCATCAACTTTGCGTCCACTTAATTTGATATTGCCTTCAGTAGTGTAATCTGCTACTAAACCATATTGAAAACTATTACTCAGAGTATAAGAGAATGAAAAATAACTAAACCAGAATTTCTGGCTGGACATCAGTGACAATTCCGAGTGTTGAAGTGTGTAGAATAAGAGTGGACATTCAAAGAAAACCTCACCCTCGACTTTTTTTGATGGTTTCTCAATAACAATAGCTTTGCCATTACTCGCTAAATCGGATTTTATTCTTTCTGAAGACTTTTTGTCTTTGTGGAATTCTAACCATAAAGGTGTTCCATATGATTGCTTGTCTTCTCCATGTATGAAACACTCTCTTGGTAAAGCATCATTGTTATGTCCAAGTAATGCTGATTTCATCTTCCATAACTTTTTTTTACTTTTCCTTGTATTTTTATTAACTTATTGCTATAAATATTAAAAAAAGACAATAAGGTGTAAATGAATTAAAGACACAGAAGCTTTCCAAAGTATATTTCATATAGATTTTCTACTATAGAAGAAAACTAAAGTAATTTAAGAAAATGACACATGGTTATGGAATGTAAATTCAATTGGAATGGATGAATTCAGTCGAAAAATATTTTTGATTGCAAATTTATCGGCATCAAGACGTGGATGGGATAATTCATGGTATTCATTATGTCATGTTTTCTAAGGAAATACCCCGGTTTTAACCGGTAGTGGCAAATTTAAACTAGACAAAAGTTGTATAAAATTTGCCACTACTGGCAAAAAACGGGGTCTTTCCGTAGAAAATATTACGTCATGAATATCATGAATTCAAACAAGCTTTTTTTTGATTTGGTTGCACGTTAACTTATAATGAATCAATTTTGTTACTTTTCTCTAAATAGCACGTCATCTCTATGCGAAGATCACTTTATTAAATGACCAATCAAAATCAGTAAAGTATCTTATGAAAGCTTCAGCCCATCCACAAAGATTAGGCTATAAATTTCTAGCTGCAGCCAATAATAATTGCTTGAATAATCATGGAAAATGTCAGGAAAGGTATTGTACTTCATCAAATTCCATTCAGATAAACCACGAAACAAAATAATTAAGTTCACTCGACTCAAAAACATTGCATTATTTCATTTAATGGAATCAGGGAGTCACACATTTAAATCCTTAACTTCCTCGGAGATACCCATTTTGTTAATTTTTCGATTTGTACTAGCCTCCTAGACCTTATTAGGACTCCCAATTTATCAATATCATTAATTTTGAAAATGTTTTTAAAAGTTTCCATATTTACCTTCTTGCGGGGGTATCCAGCACTTAGGTCGCCCCGTTTATAAGAATTTAGACATTTTCCCAATCCACCTCTTTATTCCTACCTCCGTTTATGAGACACGTGGGAGTAAAAAGGTTAAAATGTTATGTACAAAAATAAATAATCCACTCAATCTTGCTCACTATCATCGCTCCCACTCATCGAACCATATCCACCCAACAAGCTCAACGAAGCTCCTTTCATCTTCGCATTACTATTATCAGTCTGTTTCTTTAAATTGATTTTATAAGCGGGCAGCGCTTCTGGTTCTTTAACAATATTTTTTTGTTTCCGTTCCATTTCTTCTTCTTCTTCCTTTTTCCGTTTTTCTGCTTCCAATCGTTCCGTTTCCGCTTTGGCTTGTTCTTCAGCCAACTTTTCTTTATTTTTATTTTTACTGACTTTGACCATAGATGCTAGGTCATCAAAGGGTGTTTTCAGTTTAGCTTTTTTGTTACTGGGATCAGGTGTAGGGCCCATTGACAACGATGAGGAAGAGGTTGTATATGAACTTGAACTGCCAGCAACATCATCCTGAAAGTTGAAAAAAAAAACTTTAGAAAAAATGATCGTGTTCTATTTCCTTTGCATGAGATTTCTTAGACCGAAATCTACAATATTGGAGGGCTACTATCATTTTTTTCTTTAGTCATATTTGTTGCTGTTATATTCGATAAGGTTAACACAGTACGACAGCGATGTTATAATATATAATATCTAATAATATGAAAGGATCGGATCCTTTGATTATCTCTGATTCGATAGTAGCGAGTCTGAAAAAAATGGGTTTGATAAAATTTTTTCAATAAGTGAGACGAATATTGAAGTTGAACATTTTCAACAAATTTATCGGGAAAGCTTCTTATAATGTGTATTGGAGAAATTATTATACAAAAGTTCGCAAAAAGTAAAAGACGTTAGCAAACATTCTAAAGAATAGTTTTCACATTTCTTACTCTGTCCAATAGTAAATCAGTAGCTTTTCTTTTGTCCCCAGCCGACGACGACGAACTTTGATGAGAAGTCGAAGCGTCATCGTCGTCACTGCTTCCGTCATCGATTATACGCCGTAGGTATCCGTCACCTCCTGTACCGCTCTTACCGAAAATATTTCTAAAGAAAAATAATGATGGTTTTTTGTATGGCTAGATGAAAAGACTAATTACTAAGAAGTTTATTCTTAATGACAATCATAATCACATTTTGAGCATTTTCTGTGCTGCGAAACCCCGTCTCTTTGACTCAATGGGATTAACTGCATTCCATTTCAGTCATTTTCTTTCCTCTAAAAAATCCCGATTTCCAACCCAACTGAATAAATTATTGGAATCTTGTATCTGAGATTTATCTCACAGAAAGCAAAAAACTCAAATTGATCATTAAAGCAGCAGCAATTCTACTTTAAGGTTACTATTTAATACCTTAAAGGGAGAAATTTTGGCGGAAAGAAAATTTGGCGGATTTGGCGGATTTGACTGAAATCCGCCAAATTAAGTTCCCGCCAAAATTTCTTTTTTCCGCCATCCGCCAAATTAAATTCCCGCCAAATTAAACATTTTGAAAATATGATCTCTTTTAAGGTGTTTTTACTATTTTTTCGCTGTTTTGACGCCATCTTAAGGTTAAATTTTTAAGCGACCGCCAAATTAAATTCCCGCCGAATTCAGTTTTTTCGTCCATCCGCCAAATTAAATTCCCTCTGAAAAAACTTTTTTGGCCATCCGCCAAATTAAATTCCCGCCAAAATTTCTTCCTTTAAGGTAACACAATCCCTATTGCACAACAAAATTGGTTCATACTTGATCATATCTTCATCTTCTTGTTCCTGTCGTTTGATTTCATCTTCAACCAACCTTTGACCAACCCTCAAGTGATCTTCTATCAATTTCTCCGGATCGACTAAAAAGGTAAAACAAAAAGAGGGGTAATGCACATAAATTTTCATGAGCCTAAATTTTGTTAATTTTTTTTATGTTTGAAATTTCATAAACTGTTTCTTTGCTTAGACTGACTTAAAGACAGCTTAAAGGATTATGCAAAGGTACTGACTTAAAGACTGACTCAAAGACAGCTTAAAGTGTACTGGATACACTTAAAAATCAGACACAAATTTATTTAATCAGAACAGAGCAGTAGCACGCTTACTTGCAGCAGCCCGCGTGTTCAAGTCTCTCAATTCTTCCAACTTTTCGATCGACTCCATTTCACGTTTCGAGTCACGAGTTCGAGTTTCCAGAGCCTGAAGTGTGAAATCGGAAAAATATAGAATGCAAAAAATTAATTAAATTCAAGCAAATCTTGATCGATTTTCTAATTTTAGAAGCTAAATTTAATTGACACTTAAAACAGTGTTGGTCGATTTGAAAAATTTTAAAATGATTGTACCATTGTGCCAAAACACCTAAATCAATATAGAAAGAATCCCCACTGATGCTCAGGTGATAAAAGGGATGTTTGACATGAAGAACTTTTGTGACAATGAGAATAAAGGATATTCAAGACCGTATCATATCATCTATCGGAACGAAAAAAATACGAGAGAGCTGGAGTTTTGGAAGAATCGGGTCTCCAGAGTAATTTGAAGTCATGTCAGTGTTACCTTCTTTCAGAAAGTAAAATTGGTTAATTACATGCTTGTTGTTTTTATAAGCATTGCACTTATAAGCATATCTAGGCTCAGATATGGGGAAAAATTAAGCATATGCTAAGCATTACTTCGAGCCTATGAAAAAGGTATAAGCTACTTTGTAGTATGGATATAAGCAGTATTATAGTAGTATAGCAGCATATAAGCAGTATTAAGTATTAGGATATAAGCATCCCCTCAAGCATTTTTCAGCCTTATAAAGCTTTCGACCTAAGCATCTCTGAGCCTGTCTTCAGATTTTTGTATGCTTATAAAAAAAACATGTAGTAAACTATTTTTAAAAAATGATGAAAATCGCTAATTGGTATCAATGTAAACTTTTCTCAAATCTTTGTCTGGATACTATGTCGATAAGCGCCATGATGTCAGAGATTATAGTACTGATCCCCTCCTGCTTAAAATTATAATAGTGGGATCATTAGACTAGTAGTTGACTGGGGATTCTTTTAAGAAAAAAAATACAGTACCGTACTTTCATAGGGTTAGCAGCTTCTTCTTGTTCAACTTCTTTGCTTTCTCGTTCAATCTTCTCTTGTAGTCGCCTCAACGATTCGAAGTTCCTGGTTGCACCCTTTTCCATCACGTAATCAGAACTCTTTTGGATCAGTCTGAAGAAATAACAAAAGCGTGGAAGTTAGGTAGAAAATTTCCCCGTTAGACTTCTAACCAACAGTCAATCGCAACAGAAAGTAATTAATTTCATTCTTTGGGTGTGATTAGAATTAGAAATTCCATTGCTTATAATCCCAAACCTGTATTTTACAGCACTTTATACATAAGTCCCAAAAAAATATATCATTGTTTTAATACGATAGAATTTCTACGTGGAAAATAGGTTAAATGATTCGAATTTTTTATACAATGAAAATATCAATCACAAAAACATTAATCTTAATAAAACCTTGCTCAGGGTTTTGAGAACTAGTACGACTTACCTTAAAAGTGATCTCAGAAATGCATTTGGTGCACCGGATGTAGAATCGATAAATACGCAAACCCAAGTAGTTCTCATTCTGTACCGTTTCCTGGAAAAGACGTCAAAAATGCTTTGTTATGATTTGCTATAAATAACTCATGCGAAGAATATGAAAAATAAATTCAGCTATATATAAAGCTAAATCGATCTGGCCAGTCAGGGTGCAGTATGCAGTGCTGACGAGTCCTAATATAAGGACAAAATGCATATGCTGCTCTGCCACCCAATCTCCTGAGTGAATATAGTTTGTTAATTTATTGTTAGCTTAGTTTGGGTTCCTTCCCCTGGCGGTATGATTTGGTGGTCCTTTTGCGGGAGGTTAGGAACCTTTAGTTTTGTACTATTTGTTCGTGTTACCTATATTATAGATAAAAATAAATAAAAAAATAAAAAATAAAAAAATATATACAGTTGGACAGAAATTCTTATTTCTTCACATATATATGTCTGTAAAGCATAGACCTTGTGTCTGTAAACCTACCATGCAAAGCAATATCTAAAAATTGGGAATTTAGTTAATCAACAACAGAAAATCAAAAAAGGTAACATGGTAGAATACTAACCATTCGAGAATTGAATTTCCTTCCTTTGTAAATATATTCACCGCAGGTCGTGCATCTACGAAATAATAGAATATAAATTTTTGTTTTGGATTGTCACTACCCATGTAAAAAGTTGACTCATAAAATCATAGATTAGCAAATTTCTTTTATGGCTAGAAATTTTTCAACATTTTTTATGAAATATCCTGGTTCATAATGGTATCATGCAAGATCTATAAAAATAAATATCATGAAAGCTTTTACCTCATACTAAAGGGAGCCATGATACGGATAACAAACTGTCGATCCTTCCCTCTCTTCAATTTTGGAAGTTTAGTTGGATCGAAGTCTGGTGGATAGTATTTCTGAAAGAAATGAAATGTCAGATGGGTAGAACTCTTGTACTCTTATAAGCTTGAAGATGGTTTTAACACCAAAATGTATCGCTCCATTGTTTTTAAAATTTAAACTTTGAAAATGGCTTCAAATTACAAAAACTTCAGATGGTTAATTCTAATATCTAGGCTAAACACTGAAGTATAAAATAGAAATAAGAAAGGACTTTTCGCGTATTTTTCTAAAGAAGTCTTGAAAGAAGTCTTGAGTGAAGAGATTGGTGATTTGAATTAGAATTCTTTAATAAGGATCATTACAGAGCTAGTTATGGAAAGAACTAATATTTAAATTAATATAGATTCATTAAAGAATTGAACTGGATACTTTTACTTACATTGAGGACTTTACGTTCAGACATGGCTGCTCTTTTCTCTCAAATATTGTTTCAAATTTTAATTTCTTTAATTCTTAGACTGAAGATATAAAAGAAAAAAATGTGAAATGTCCTATCGAAGACACCCTAAATACAGGTTTTTATAATACAAATAATTTTGATTATTATTCAGTTGAGTGACATTTGACAACAAACAAATTTAGTCAAAGGGCTTAGAAATTATCAATCAAAAACAAAAACGATTACAGACTGAGGCGGAGCAAGAAGGCTCCCAAAGGATATCAAAATGATAAACTTGGTTTTACCCCTTTTTCAACTAGACATTCTTTTTTTTCTGTTACTTGTTAAGACCTGGGGATGGTTTTTTCCTTCAACTTTAAATGGGGATGCAGTTAAAGTCAACTTCATAATGGGGCTGAAAACGTGAGGTATTTTTAAAAGTGATACAAAAATTTTGGCTAAATTTTTCAATGAGTTGAGTGTCCCATCAGGTCTGTGACACAGGGACGTCATAGTTTCTACCCCCCCCTACATTCAGGGGGGGGGGTCTTGGGTTTGATGAACCAAAAGCAAGGGGGGGTGTTAAAAGTATGACTTTCCTAAGGGGGGTTGCCAGTTAAGGGGGGGTCTTCTTACCTAAGGGGGGGGGCTTCTTAGATAAGGGGGGGGGGGGTCTTCCTTGAATTATGCAAAATTTCAATTTTTCATTTATACTGATTTTCTAGGGGGGGAGTGAAATTTTAAATCAATTTCCTAAGGGGGGTTAGCACTTAGGTAAGAGGATCCACCCCCTCTTACTACCCCTAAGGGGGTCCCCAAACCTTTTATCTCCTTAAGGGGGTCTTGACCCCTCTAGAAAGTCAAATTTCAACCCAACTAGATTATCCCGCTAATCGGTACAGCACTATATTTAGTGTGCATAAACATAACACAACCATAAGAAACTGTATTGACAGGCCACTATAAAAGCTGAAATGAGAATTGATAGAAAATATATATTTCATTTAAAAAAACACAACATAAAAAATGTGCTATGACTTCTGAAAACACTGCATCCATTGCATAATTTGTTCAATGTTCCGTTCCATATCTGCTGGATCATTACTTTGTAGTTCATGTACAATATCAGTTTCATAACTTTCACGTGCTTCCTCCAATAACGTTTGAAATATCTCACACTGTACATTCTCTTGTATTTTTTCTGCTGAATATTTTCGTTGTTCCAGTCTTTCATATAAAACAGTATTATTGGTTCTCAACACAAATACAATATCAAACCAGCGTTCTGGGAAAAACTCACAGCCATGGTAATCAACAATATTTCCACCTTCTGACATTTTATCTTCCATTTCATCAACAACCCGATCTTCATCTAAAACATGGCAGTCATATTTATCATCCCAGCCATCAAACAGCTCCTCCTGTTTTGCGAGTTCACCAACATTAATATAATTTAAATTGGTACGCGTTGCAAGTTCTTGACCCAGGGTACTTTTCCCAGTACCCGGGGTACCTGTTATTAATATATTAGGTAGAGATCTTGACATGATTTCTAGGAATAAACAAAATTTCAGAGTCATGAATTGTTAAAAATACAACCACTATAAATAACACAACTTTGAGGGTGTGTTAAAACTACTGTGTTAATATGCCATAATCTTATGGAGAATCTTCTTTCTTTAGAGTACTCTGTATGTAAAAGAGCCGCTCATAGAGCTCTACTCTACCATTTTTACTCGCCCACAGAGTCGCAAAATAAAACAACCAGGTATTTTTCTAAGCACTTTTTTATGTCTGAATACCGGCCAAAATACTCAATCTAAGTTGAGTTTTTGAAACTCAATCCAAAATAGAAAAGCTTTAATAAAAAATGCTCTACCAAAATTGAACTTGTTGGTTGTTTACAAGCGCAAATAACTAATATTATCTACATATTCAAGGTTTTTTCGAGAGTTTTGCCCTCTGAACACCCACCAGACCCCCAGCTACATCAATGTACAGCTTCGCTGAGCAAATTCCCATCAAGGTATATTAAAAACTGCCCCAGCTCAAAGTGCTTAGAAAAATCCCTGAACAGCATGGTTGGATAATAAAAAATCATACTAGATCACAAATTTTAAGATGGTGGGAATTTAGATGTTTTTCGATGGCTGCTGGAAATGTAATCACAAATTTAATAATCATTATAATAGTTATTTAATAATTCAATAATGATATAACATGATTATGCATGACATCACTTTTGTGATTAGGACAAATATATATTACAATCCGTAAATTTTGTAAATTAGGTTTGTTTTGATTTAACTTTGTATTTTAATGACCAGCCAGGTCAATCATTTGAGGGCTATACATGTTAGCTTCCACTGATGCAAGTTACCCGACCTCACCGTAAAGGTTTTATATGACTATGATTGTGTTTTTATAGCAGAAAAAACAGCAATCTGCAAAAGTTCAAGGGCTGCGTGGGCCGTCAAACAAAAAGTAGACATTTGTTTTGGTTTTCAAAACAGCAAAAGTGATCAAAAAGAAACATCATGATGAGAAGAAACATTTGGCATATAATGAAAAACAACCTTTTAAACTCACCCACCCATTACCATAACATACCTCAGGGATCCAATTAGCATATCACATTTCGCAATTCGCAATGCGTTTTTGGAATACTTACAAGCTAAAAGTTGAAAATTGATCCATTTTAGGATGCAAAATCATGCTTATCAAAAAATTGCGATGCACTTTCTATCCCTTATTTCGATGCATGTACCTTGTCTAATTCCGTCATAGCAACTATCCTGGTCTTTAAAATGTTTTTAGATTAAATCTTATGAATAAGCTGCTTATAAAATCACTGTAACTACTTTTCCAACCAGATAGTTGCTATAGCCAGATTAGACAAAGTATGGCAACATTACACAAAGTTACAGTAATATCAATCTACGTTTTTCTAAAATCGATTTGTGAGTGACTCCTTAACAACAACAACAATGACTCAAAATTTCTGCAACATAGACATAGGGCGCTGTGGTATAGTGGTCATTGGCCTTGGTTGCTGCACCACCGCTGTTTCAAAGTGAAATAACAAACCTACAAAAACAGGAATCAACACACTTTGCCATTTTTAATTTTGCAAATAAATCCAGTGAAGTTACCGTTCACTTTCGATATCAGGGATATCGCACTGTGTTGCTGTATTTTAATGCACTGTGTTGCTGTATTCTGCTTTTTCGCTCACAGTATAGTAAAGGGGCGCTGATTGGATCAATATTTCCGCCCCATATTTCTCAGTATTAATCTGGGACAGGGGCTCATTATTCTTTTCATAATCATGTTTTGCTGCTAAGAAAAAAATAATATTAAGGTTTCTTTAATCTCATGGATGGGTGTTTAAAAAAGTTGCACTTTATAAGAAGTTGTGTAATTTGTAATCTGTAGGCTGCTATTTAAAGATAAGGAAATATTTTTTCTCTAAACCACTGTAAATGGACTCCCTAAACACATTCAAAGATGAGTTTTCTTAGATGTTCAGAACAAAGAAACAGGGTTTTAGTATAAGTCATTTAGAATGGCTTTGCTTACGATGATTCCGAGCGTCTCATAAAAAAGATTTTTACATACCATAGACCTTGTGGATGATAGCGAAATGTCTGGAAATAACTTAAAAGTACCCTATACAATGTGCATAGTTTTTCATATCGGAATGTATATAAGTACACAATAATATTTCTATTCATTTGTGTTCTATGATAACTTAGGATCACACTCATGAAAATCCCATGTGAAATTACCTCTTGATAGAGGAAGCAATCCTAAACATGAAAAACAAATTTTCTCACTTCTCTTTTTTTTCACTCGCTGTCTACCACGGGCTATTAAATAACAAATTACTCCACGTACATTACTTTCCCTCAGCCGATAAAAACGTGATAAATTATCTTATCTCTAGGTAACTGTTGTGGAGTAATTAATTATTCAATAGGCCATTGAGTTCTCCAAAATAACAATTGGGTGGTCAGTCCAAGGTGCTGACAGGAAGCTCAGTGAAAGCATCTTATAGTTGCGAAAATAGGCCTCCAGGCCTCCTGCAACTCAACCAAATAAAAATAGAAATAAAAATGACAAATGACTTTTAATTGTTAGCGAGCCCTTCCTAATTTTTTTATTTTTCTTCAAAATGGCCAACTCTGACTGGAGAATTAGAGAGCGCCTACCAGCAAACTTCCCAGCACCCATCATCACAAAACTGTTCACTGCCCCAATATAATGAACAAATTATGAGCGTGTAATTTGCTGTGCGTATAACGTCATATGCCACTCCATCAAGATGTTGTCAATTTCTTCTTCTTCAATTTCATTTTTGAGGAAGGAAAGTTAAGTTAGGGAAAAGTTGAAAATAATGGTACCAAGTTTTAGCTCATGAAGGCTGCCATTTCATATTTTCAAACTTTGAAAGCCAATACATAGCGTCAGCCTGGGTTTAGGTCCCAGGCAAAAATTAGGTCCCCCTTGAGTTTTAAGTCCCCCCAAAGATTTATGAATTTTTAGTTAGCCCCCAGGACTTTTGACCCTAGACACTTTCAAAAAATTCAAAAAAGGGTTTCTCCAATGTAAATTGCGTTCAGTTGTACATGGCTTCACCCCCCCCCCCTGCTCGCAGGGGGGGTTAAAAGGTCTCAGGGCAACTGGTACCTACAAATAGTCTTTGGCCAGGGGCCACCTACTGAGCTAGGGGGGACCTAATTTTTTACATAATGAACTGGGGGCTAAATCCTGATTGAGTACATTTTTTCAAAATTTGTGTGTTTTTCTAAAAGTATATCTACGATTTCAATTTTTAGCTTTTTTCGATTTTTGAACTTTTAGGGGCCACCTAGAATATTTTTCCAATAGGGGCCACCTAAATCCTAGGGGGCACCTAAATTCTTAGGGGGACCTAGGACCTGCTTATAAGCCATGGTTGTATATAAGTTAAAAGATAAAATATATGGCACGCTTTTTATAAGAATATTGCGCTGCAGGCGAAAATTTTTCAGATTCATGAGCTTCAATATGGGTAATTGAAGCCAACTATTAAGCTGAATTATTTTAGCCCCCACGTTAAGTGATGAGATTTTAGCTCCCCCCAATTACATAGGTCCCCCCAAAAAAGTGGTGTACTTTCAGCCCCCTCCTTATTTGGGAGAAATTTGGGGTGTAACCCCCCCCCCCCAACTAGCGGGGGGCTGACGCTATGCAAAAAATGCAATTGGAGTTAAGTAAGGGTGAATTTCTTTTGTTCCATACTTACTGATTTTTTTACAAAAAATTGAGCTCAAAAAAAAAGTGCCAGTCAGTCAAGCAAGAACAAGTGCACATTAGGATAACTTCGGCCAATTTCTCATAACTAGGAGAGTTGTATCCTAATTTGGAGATTTAAGTATCCTAAATAGGAGAGCAGACACTTTCACCTGAATTTTTGAGGTTACTGCTTCGATCCGTGTCTGGAAAACTATGCAAACCTTTTCTTCATCAAGATTAGCCTGGGAATCCAAGCTCATAATCTTAGAAAAAAAAATACCTCACCTCACAAAGTTCTAAGATTATAGAGCTTGGTGCAGGTAGATTAGTCTGACACAGAATGTTATAAACAGTCTGTGTGAACCCTTGTTGACGACTTTCTGAACTTTGGAAACCCAGGCAAACGCACATAATCAACTTACCATAAAAACTCTTTCACAAGCTCTAAAGACTTTCAAAACTACTAAAAACCACATCAAAACATCAACCACATGTATTTAGACTTCCAACCAACAGCCATTTTGTTTCTAAATGAATCTATGTTTTCATTTTCATTTGTTTTCCTTTTTTCTGCAAAGTCAGCTTTTCCATAAATTATGCACATCGAAATTATCAAAATGCGCGCGAAAGTACTGCTAAGTAATACGCCGAAAGCTGGCCAATCAGGCCGAACCTGCATTGCAGGGAAAAATCTCCCTGCAGACGAGTTACCTGCGCCAAGCGTTAAACAAGCAGCAAAAATATCATAAACTAGACTGTGAACAAAGTTTAACGGTTGGATTCCCAGGCTACATCAAGATTTGCACCACTGACCAAAATTTCAAGTAATTTCTCTGGCGGGTTCCTCGAAAATCAACATCCTTAATAATCTGCTGTTGTTCAGAGCCTAAAATTTTGCGAACATGAGCTAAAGATTTGTCTTTCTTTTTACAGAACGGCCTGCTACGGTTCGAATTTCAAAATGGTAGCCGTAAAGGTGAAGGGGCCTGGGTGATTTTCGTGCAAAAAAAGAGTTAGCACATTTGAGTGGTGTTTTGGGCTATAGTTTTGCATTCCACCAGCCAAACTCGATGAAAATCAGTACACAATCTCATTTGCTCAAAATAATGTGCATTTAGAAGAACAACCCAAACAGGGGGGGGCACGCAGTTACTACAAGACAGTATGACACTTACTACCGTGGTGGTACTGTATTCAGAAGTTATGAAAACAGTTACTACACAGTGTAGTAACTGCTGTTTGGGGGTGGTGCCAAAAACTAAAACTAGCACTTTTGGTGTAGTAAGTGCTTATATTTTAATTTTTTTAAAGAACTTTCAAAATTTTTCATAAAAAATGAATTTTTTTGTGAAAAAATTCTTTGTTAAAAAAAAATATTTTTGTTATAAATGGACGAAAAAAAATTTGACCCAATCTCAGACCCAACTTTGAAATTATGCTTTCCCTAATTATCATTAAAATGTTCTCAACAGCTGTTAACCAAGTAAATTAAAAGAAAATCTAGCACAAAAATGGCTTTAGGTTGAAAAATAATCGCAATTTAGGGTAATTTTGAGCATGTTTTTGATGATATCACTCAAAAACAGGGGTGGTACCTGGAAATCTTTTCTGAAAACAGTTACTACCAAGGTGTAGTAACTGCAAAGGGTGGTGGTCCTGAAAAAAAGTGTTGAAAAAGCACTTACTACACATCATGTCTTGTAGTAACTGCGTGCCCCCCCCCCCTGACCCAAAAGGAAACTTTTCACCCTACCTAGTGATTATGTATTCACAATCAATCTTGGAAGAAATGCTACTTTGTTCAAATATGCCAGATTTTGCCTAATTTTGCTTCTGTTTGCAAAAATTGGTCATCATAGTTGGTGTTCATTACCGCACACTTCCATTGGGAAAGTTGCGAAAAATTGCAGCACACTCTGGACGGAGGGAATCGTTGCAAAAAACGCAACGTTGCAGAATTTTGCAACGTTGTGCGGATCTATGCAGCAATTTCCCCAACTGTGACGCGGATGTCTTTGGTTGGTGAAATATAAAGGTTTTTTGGTTTTTAGGATCCTAGTTAGGATGTTGATTGCTATTTTGGATACTTTTTTGTATCCAATCTACTAAGATACCGTAGTCTCCTTAAAGCTAAGTAGGAGAGATTGCCAAATGCCAAAGGTATCCTAATTTGCACTTGTTCTTGACTGCCAGTAATGTGCTGATGAGTGTATGCACTAACCTGATTAAAAGAAAGCCCTAACTGAAGGGGGTCACATGAACATGATATTGTACTGGCTACTTACTGCTGGCATAAACTGATAAAGACAAGAGCAGAGTCAGAGAGGGCACACCAGGAGCTATTAGTAAGAATGGAAAAGAACATATACATACCTAATCACTTTGCACGAACTAACTAGAACTTTTCACGAGCAAAAGTGATAGAACATATACTATATTAAAGAATTGAAAAGGGAGGTTAAAAATAAAATCGTCGCACACACGCTGAAAACCGTCGCCATTTTGTTTGTAATGTAATTGTATTAATGTAGACCGGGTCTTATTGGAATACTTTAAGGGGCTAGGGCTTGGTGCATGATATATACGTGTATGGCCAAGAACTACCGTGCATGTTACACTACACGCATTACTCTAACTACACTACACTCAGTACTCAGTACTCTAGTAACACTCACTCAGTGCTCTAGCTAATGTCCATGCTCTCACTACACTCAATGTTCTCACTAAACTCACCCCACTCACTACACTCACTAAACACACCCCACTCACTCAGTACACTCACTACACTCACTCAGTACTTTAGCTAATCTCCATGCTCTCACTAAACTCAATATTCTCACTAAACTCACCCCACTCACCCCACTCACTACACTCACCCCACTCAC